>NW_024346667.1:4379719-4642536 GCF_902729225.1 Pteropus medius | reverse complement strand
GAAGGAAGAGAAGCGCCCAAAAAGACACACTGATTTTTATAGCCACTGTCAACACTTCAGAGGAACAAAAAAATATATATGCCTGTATTTCCTGTATTTAAGACTGAAATTCTCCCCAGTTACAAACACTGAGCTCAGAATGTGGAGTAATTATTATATAACTTGTATTACAAATTTATTTGGCTTTGAAACAGTGTAACTGAAAAGGCATTAACCTAGAGTAATGATCATGTTTCGCCGAGAAGAAAAATGGATATTTAGAAATTTTGCTAACTCTTATAATTACCACATTCAGTTCAACAATTGTTCGTTTATTCAAAAATATTTATAGATCACTTACTATGTTCCAGGTGTCGACTGAAAGCCTACTGTACTATAGTAGTCAATGCAAGAGACGCTGAGATGATGAAATCACAAAACTCCCACCCAGAAGGAGCTTAGAATCTTTTGGGTGGATGGAGCGGGGAGGGATGGAGACATGCCCTAAGAAAAGAACAATAATAGAAACACACACACACACACACACACACACACACACACACACACACACAATACCTCCCATGGTATAAAAGAGGACTTTATGTGGGTTACTATGTTCATATTCCCTATTTTTCAATTGAGGAAACTATGGCGCCGAGAGGTTAATTAATTTGCCTGAAGTCGCAGGACTAATAAATGGTATTTAAAGCTATGTTGAGTTTAGACTTTTACAGTTGTGTTCAAAATCTCTTTCATCTTACACACTCTTACACACACACATACTCCTACCCCTCTATCCCAAGGGCCTTCGCATTTTTGGTCACCCTCTCCTAAACATAGATGGTCGTGTTACACCTTCCCTCTATTCTCAGCCTAATTTTTTTTTTTGTACGTGTGGAGGCATAATGTAGACCTTGGCATCTTTTAAAAGACTATTTATAATTTTCTATACTTTTTATTAAGTCCTACATTTTCCAAGCCCTTTGTTTTTTATTCTTACTGGCTACTAAAATCCTACCTAAAGCAAGAAACCAAGAGCTTCTTAATTAACCACTGCTTGTGAAAAGAAACTCTAGGGAGATGAGGATATTGACACAGGTGTAAGATGAAGCAGCAAATATTTACAAGAATGAAGGCCTTTGGGTAAAGACTTATACTCATAACTATTCTGTTCCCCATCTTGTAACCATAAAAGTACCTCCAGAGATTATCTGTAGAAGCATTGAACTTCACAAACTTAATGTTAGTGAAATATAATTATTCACCTCAAAATCTTGCATATCAGTCAACTGTCATGAGAAACAGCTTCCAACTTGAATCAGTTATTTCTCTCAGTGTATCAATGGCCTGGATCACTTGGCTTAAGCAAAAGAGCCCCAAACTCTATATTTGACTCTTGGCTGGTTATGCCCAAAGGAACATCTGCATCATCCTTTTTAGACCATAAACTCCAACTTTTGTTCCCTTCAGAGCCTCCCTTTTTGACTTTCGTGAGCCTAGTTTAAAGGGGAAAAAAGAATATTACAATTCCCTTGCCCCTCTTTTCTAGTGCTATTACATTTAAATTCTCTTCAAGGCCATATGGATGCTGCTGATTGGCTAGAAGAATAGTGAGAATGTTTAAGGAAGAGGAAGAAAAAAAAATTAAAATTTTGAAATATCCTCTTATTACAGCTGTGTATTCAACCAGTCAACATGCTACTAGGGTGCTGCTCAGGCATCTTGAAGCCATTGGGTCCACAGCTTGAGACTCCCTAAGTTCACCCCTCCCCCACCTCAATTCTCCTCTTCTGGGTCCCAGTTTTAGTGTATGGCACCTCCATCTATCCCCAGGGTCTGAGCCAGGAGCTCCTCTTTCCTTCACCCATCCAAGTTCTGACTACTTTTCCTCGTGCATCTCTAAAATCCCTTTCCTCCTCCGCATCCCACCTTCCTCTGCCTTGGACTGTAAATTCTCACATCTCACTATTGATGACTCCAACAGCCTCCTAATTTGCCCCCTGCCTCTGACCACTCCTCTCCTCCAGTAGATTGCCACATCGCTGCCAGGTTAATCTTTCTTAAATGTAATCAGTCACTCCCCTTCAGGGTTCTTCATTAACTTCAGTGTTAAAAACAACCCCTCTTAGGGGCTGACTCTGGGTGTCTCTAGCTTGGGTCCCTACAGCTCTGAATCTTGTCTCCATTAACTGAATTAATGGTTGTTCCCAGAGCATGCATGTTTTCTCATATCCCCAGCACATGTACGTGTTTTCTCCTCCTCCAGGAAAGCCCTTCCCCGTCTTCCTGACTGGATTAGCATCTCCTCTGCCTTCAGCACTCAGCTCAGGTACTGCCTGCCCCAGACGATCTTCTTAATCCCTCCAGTCTAGGTTATTCCTCCTACAAGTGCCTAGAATGCCTTCCAACGCTTCCTGTCCCAGTGTTACCAGAGAGTGGGGATCTTCTTCCAGCAAGTTGTCCAGGTTCTTGATGTCTCGAACATTGAGCAAAGAATTGAGCAAGACACCGAAACACAGCAGAAAAGAAAAGTTTTATTAGAAGGGAAAGTACACTTCCAGACATGGAAGCAGCCCTGAGCAAGAGAAGTGTGGTTCAAAAGGCCTAGTAACAAAGCCTTTGGGGTTTTTATCCATATTTGCTGTGGGTGGGTACTTTTCGCAGAGAAGTGGGCTTCCTTGATTGACAACTAAGATTGACAGGACTCAGTGATTCGTAACTGTGTAATAAAGCTCATCATGGCAAACAACAGGAAAAACATGGATTCAATTGTAAAATGTAAAATATAAAACTTTTAGAAAAGCTGTAAAACAAAACCATAAAACATAGAAATATAAAATGTAAAACATAAAACTATAAAACTTTTCGGGAAATGTAAATCAAAAAACTATAATACTTTTAGAAAAAAATATAAAACATAAAAGTGGAAAACTTTTAGGAACAGGCTGGTGCTACTTAGGGAAAAACTTTAGAACCAAGGACTAGGTAGAGTTCGTAGACTTAACACTAAAAGCATGTTCTATAAAAAACAAACAAACAAATAAAACGATAAATTGAATCTCATCACAATGGAAAACCTTTGTCCTGCAGAAAACACTGTGAAGAGGTTGAAAAGACAGCTGTAGAATAGGAGAAAATATTTGTGAACCACGTATTTGCAAAGGATTTGTATCTAGACTATTATATAAAGAACTCTCAAACTTTAACAATAAAAAACCCAAACAATCCAGACAGAAAACAGGCAAAAGAGATTGTAATTGGCTGAGTAATGGCCCCCAAAGACATCAGGTTCTAATCTTTGGAATCTGTAAATGTTAGCTCATTTGAAATAGAATCTTTGCAGATGGGATTAAGTCAAAGGATATTGAGATGCAGAGATTATCTTGGATTATCAGATGGTTCCTAAATGCAATCACATGTGTCTTTATAAGAGGAAGCCTTGATGATTTGACCTTAACCAGAGATCAGGCACATAAAGGAGAAAGCAATGTGAAGATGGAGCTGAGAGAGATTTGCAGATACTAGCCTTGAAGATGTAGTCTAATAGCCACAAACCAAGAAATACTGGCAGTCACCAAAATCTGGAAGAAGCAAAGAATACATCATCCTCTGGTCACCTCACTCACACTCTTCATTCCACATGGTTCCAAATGCCTGCCAAAGCCCTATGCTGCCTCTCAGACGATGTAACTATCATGTTTGCTCTTTCCACTTAATCTCACAAAGAAACCACCTTTGGCCTAATTTTTGTCATCTTCATAGATGCACCTAAGTGAGCTAGGCAAATAGTAACATCTTATCATAATTCAATGACTTTTGGCTTCATACTGCCCCTTCCTCCCTAAGGACAGTTTAGATGAATGATGATCATGAAATGGAAACTTTTGAGGATAGAAAAGAGAAAACAGGAATGGAAACGTCGGTGAATTCTGAGGTAATCTGCTTGTCTGGAGCAGCTTCCTGAAGGTGGGGATCTGGGAGAGGGGGCAGCTGCTTTGGAGCAAAGCAGGAGCTGGGGAGCTCTCCACACAGCTGCCTGTTAGGAAGGCTGGACTCCATCAGCCTCTACTCATTTTCAATGGCCAAAGATTTCCACTTGCAACTCTCTGAATTTTCCTACCTTCCAATAAGAGGTAAAATTTTGCTGGTTCTGGGAATATGGGGCTTGGAAAACAAGAAGTGCTTTGGAAAATGTGCTGGGACCTGAGTGCCTTGTAATTGATGAGTTCCTTCCTCTATTGTGGTCCAGAGAACTGAGAAGATGTGACAGGGAATTCTAACTCTCCCTCAGGGAAGACGCCTACTCAATGCCTTACAAAGATGAGTATTCCATCCTCTATGATTGTGTAAGACTTCTGGGCTGGCCCTGACATCTGGCCACAATTTCAGCACTCTGGCATTGTTTTTGATTCACTGTGTTCTTTGCTAACTCAGCCTGAAAACATCTTTGTGATTCTCAACTTCTTAGGGTGAATCGATATAGTGAATAATAGGAAGGGATTTTTGGTTTTGGTGGATTACATTTTAACTATCAAATACCCACTTGAATGTGTAGAGAGGCTACCCCTGGAAGTCCTATTTACTGCATGCTGTTAGAAATTATCCTGCCACTAAGGAACAGCATCTATTGAACATATTGTGTGAAGAGAAATAAACAGGATATTCTCAAGACATATGAAAATCATAAGTTCAGGCCCCTTCTTCCAGGAAAATAGTTAACTAGAGAAGCTGGTCATCTCACACAGTCGGGTTGTACACACATGTACCATATATTAAAATGCACGAGACAGAGCCATAAAAACAAGCCCAGAGCTTATTACTACCAAACCGCCCTTAACTAGAGATCGCTTTTCCAGCAACGTGATACACCCAGTTTTTCAAATAATTGCTCCTGACGTACTTTGAAGAGCTAGGTGGATATCAGAAGGGAAAGGGCCCCTAAGGGCCCAATATCGATGCCCTTTCATGTATCTATTAGAATCGTCAGCACAAATTCAGCAATCCTGAATCAAAGAACAGTTCTGAGCTAGTTATGTAGCTTATTAGAAATCACTGCTATAGTGAATGGGAGATAGATAGATGATGATGATGATGACGACGACAATGATAGATAGATAGATAGATAGATAGATAGATAGATAGATAGATAGATAGATAGATAGACAGACATTTAAATTTAACCTGAACTACGTGGACTTCGATGAGATTCTTCCCTGTGAATGGGAAGAGAGATGGCACTGTAATAATTACTCTTGGAAACTTCAAAAATGGGTGAACTCCTTCACTCCTTTCCTCCCTCTCCTTTTCATTCATTTATTCATTGAAGAAATGATCCTGATCCAGGAGCTGAAGGTTAAAAAAAATAAAAAGATGTATATAAAAACCCAACCTCCCTTCGGGGAGCATACAGACTAGTTAACAAATAGATAAAATACAATGTAGTAAGTAGATGATGAGAGCCTGATTGTGCTTGAGGTATAGGGAAGATTTCACTGACATGGGTCTTGAAAGATAAGAAGTTTGTGTGACCATCCTAATTGGCGGGCAGATGAGGACTGGTAGAGCTCTCTAGGCAGAGGATAGAATGTGTGGTGAGAGACAGGATGCAGTCTTAGAGCAATAAATAGCAGGGAAGAGTTCCTGGGAAAATAGGTAGAGGCCAGATCATGTGCTTTTCTGATGGTAGAAATTTGGATTTTGTTTTGTAGGTATTAGGGAGCCATAGAAGGATTTAAAGCAGTAGAATGACAGAATCAGAATCATGTGTTAGATAAAGAGTTCTCCTTGGTATATGTTGCAGGTGTTGGTGGGGGTTGGGGAGATGGCAGACAATGGGAGATTGTTATCAAAGTCCAGGTGAGAAGTCAAGGTGGGGTAAATTGAACCATGGCAATGGGCTGGAAAGGACAAAATTAATCAAGGCAGTGTTTATGGGGTAGAATCAACTTGCACGACGTGTGAGGCCATAAGAGGCCTATCGCCAAGGCGAAAGGAGGTTGTTTAATCCCTCGAGAAGAGTATTGGAACATGGTCAAAGAGAAAGGCCAAAGGTCTTTTCCAGATATTGCTCCCCTGTGGCAGGGAGAGGCAGAGAGCTGGAAGGAAAGGAAGTTGGGAAAGGCGTCCACCAAGCTGAGTTGACATCACATCAAATCCACATTGTGGTTTTGGCCTAAAATTCCAATAGAATATAGTTAAAAATTCCAGGCTGGATCAAGACTGAAGGCATTCCTTTTTGTATCTTCTATAAGTTCCTTTCTTTTTCTTTTTAAAGACTCTTTAAAAATATATAGCTATTTTAATTTGTATTGAATCAAAATTCACATACAGTGAAATGCATAGATTTTAGTTGCACAAGTGATAAGTTTGACATATCTCACACAAAATATTCAAATGCATACATCTGGGTAACAAGCATCACAATCAAAATAATAGCTATTTCCATCATCCAAAAAGTTCTCTCTTGTCCCCTTCTAGATTATCCCCACCACCCATTGATAATCACTCTGATTTCTATCATCTGATTTATCTGTCCTTCAATTTGATATACAAGAAATCATATAGTATGTATTTTCTTTTTGTCTGAATGAATATACCACAATTTGTTTCTCTCTCTTTCTGTTGATAGATAGTAGAGCTGTTTCCAAATTGGAAATATTGTGAATATAACTGCTATAAACATTCTTAAATGACTTTTTGTGGATCCGTCCTTATTAGTTATGAGTAAATATTAAAAATGGAATTTCTAAGTCACGAGTTGGTGTATATTTAAGTTTATAAGAAACTGCCAAACTATTTTTCCCAAATCATGCTATTTTACACTCCACTAACAGTGTATAATTTTATTTCTAGTGGGTGCAAAGTGGTATTTTATTGTGGTTTTAAATTCTATTTCCGGATACTAATGATGTTGAGCATCCTTTCTTATACCTGTTGATCATTCGTATTCTTTTATAAAGTGTGTTAAAGTGTTTAGCCCATTTTTCAATTACTTGTTTGTCTTATTATTGAACTGTACATGTTTTTTATATATTCTGAAAACAAATCCTTCATTGGATATATATATTGCAAATATTTTCTCCCAATTTTTGACTTGCCTTTTGATTTTTTTGACATCTTTCGATGGACAGATTTTAAAATTTTTAATGAAGTCCAATTAACAGTGTTTCATGGTTGGCGCTTTTTTATTTTATTTATTTATTTATTTTTTATGGTGACATTGGTTAACGAAATCCAGTAAGTTTCAACTGTACACTTTAACAGTAAGGCATATATGTATTTATACTGTGTGTTCACCTCCCATAGTTATTCTTTCTGTCACCACATATTTGACCCCCTTTACCCCATCTACCTCCTTCTTTCCTCCTCCCCGCTCCTCTCTGGTAACCACTAGGTTAGTGCTTTTTATGTCGTTTCTAAGAAGACTGCCTAACACAAGTTTGCAAAGATATTCTCAGTTTTCTTCTAGAATTTTGATAATTTTAGCTTTTAATTTAGGTTTTCGCTCATCTCAGCTTTTGTGTGGCATGAAGTACAGGTCAAGGTTCATTTTTCCCTCATGTATATCCAGTTCTTCAGCACGGTTTATTGAAAAGTCTTTCCCCATTGAACTACCTTGGTGACTTTGTTAAAAGTCGATGGACAGGATATATGTGGGCCTATTTCTGAACTTTTTAATTTGTGTTCCATTGATCTATTTATCCTTATACCAAAATCATACTGTCTTGATTAGTTTAATATTATAGTATGTCTTTAAATCAGGTAGCAGAAGTCTTCCAACTATATTGTTTTGTCTCCAATGTTGTTTTGACTATTTTAGGTTCTTTGATTTTTCCATACAAATTTCTGAATTATTTGATCAATTTAAACAAATAAGTATATTGGTATTTTGATTGGGATTCCATTGAATTCATAGATCAATTTGACATCTTAGCACAATTGAATCTTCACATTCATAGACAAAGTATCTCTATTTATTAGATCTTCTTAGTAATGCTTTATAGTTTTCTTTGTGTAGAGGTTTTACATGTCTTTGACTTAATATATTCTTAAGTATTTTTTGTTTTTTGATGCTATTGTAAATGGTCTCGTTTTTCACTTTAGTTTCCATTTTTTTATTGCTAGTGTAAACAGTGCAATTGATTTTTGTATGTTGAGTTTTTATCCTGCCATTTACTTCATTTATTTATTGGCTTTAGTTGATTTTTTCGGAAACTTTATATAAATAATCATACACATGTGTTCAGAGATTTAATTTGCCAATATTTTATTAAGAATTTTTGTGCCTATATTTATGAAGAATATTGGCCTATAATTTTCTTTTTTTATTAGGTTTCGATATCCAGGTTATGCTGACTTTTAAAATACTGGAGAAATATTCCCTCTTCCTCTATTTTCTGAAAAAGTTTAAGATTAGTACTATTTCTTCCTTGAATATTTAACAGAATTATTCTGCGATTTACAAATTACAAATTTAACTATTTTCATAAACATGAGCTATTCAAATTTTCTAATTCTTTCTGTGTCAGATTTGATAAGTGTGTCTTTCAGAGAATTTGTCTACTTCATCTAGCCCTCAAATTTATTAACACAAAGTTATTCATTATATTCCCTTATTATCATTTTATTTTCTGTAGGATCTATGGTAATGCCCTTCTTTCATTTCTGATTTTAGTAATTTGTGTTTCCCTCTTTTTTTTTTCGGACAAGTCTTATGAGGTTATAATTAATCTTATTATCCTTTTCAATGAATAAACTTTTGGCTTTGTTTATTTTCTCTATTATTTGTCTAGATTTTGTTTCATTCTTTACTACTTTTATCTTTTTTCTTCTAGTTGCTTTAAATTTAATTCTCTTTTTTTCTCATAGCTTCTTAAGAAATTTAGATACTTGATTTAAAAAAAAATTTTTAGAAGTATTTAAAGCTAGGCATTCCCTCTAAGCATTGCTTTAGCTGCATCACAGATTTTGACATGTTGCATTTTCATTATATTTTAATTTAGAATATTATCTAATTTTCCTAGTAATTTATTCTTTTATGTAGAATTACTTATAAGTATTATTTTTAATTTCCAAACATTTGGAGTTTTTTTGGTATCTTAGGATTACTGATTTTTAATTAAATTCCATTTAGTCAGAGAAAACACTCAATAAGGTTTTTGAAATTTATTGAGACTTATTTTACAGCCTAACACTTGGTCTATAATAGAGAAATTTCCATGTGCATGTATAGTAAAGGTATATTCTTCAGTTTGGAGTGGATTAGCCTGTAAATGTTTTTTAAATCAAGTTAATCGATAGAGTTAATCTACATATAGAACAACATATATTCTCTCTATGTAGTGTCCTCTATACTCTTACTAATTTTCTCTCTACTTGTTCTATCAGTTATTTAAAGAACAGTATTAAAACATTGAATTATGATTGCAGAATTCTCTTTCTTATTGTACATCTCTTAGTTTTTGCTTCATATGTATTAAACCCTAGGTGGTGGTACCTTTTTTCATTAGGAGGCACTTAATGTCTGGTTGTCTCTTTACGATGTTATTGATGCTCAATCCCTTGGTCCACTAATTTATCAAAGGTTACAAAATGGTGATACATTAATTCTATCAGACATTTTTCATTTATTTGTTTCCTCTCAACTACTATTTTCTTATCCAGTTACACTATTTATGTAAAAATAAAGCAGGATAAATGCTTCATTATATCCACTTATTTACCAGTTTTCAAAATAATGAATTGGTTGCTGATCATCCTCCAAAGGTAAGTACTTAAGGTTTTAAAAAAATATATCATAAAAACATGGATTTCAACATATTCGATGGATTTTAATTCGTTGCAATTATTGTCCTTACTGATACTCATAGTATAACATCTTTGGCCAGTGGAAGCCTCTTCAGATCAGCTTCTGAATCTTGTTTACCTGATCTTAATCATATTTGATAGCTTCATTTTTAATTGATATGACAAGATACTTCATACTCGTCTTGTACATTTCTTGCTCCAGACTTGGTATCAGCCATTTCTTCAAAAAGTCCCCACGTTTTTCTTTTTAAAGCAGGAAATGACATTTTAAGACCACAACCTGGGTGTTAGGGATGATCATTACTTCTGGTTTGGTTGCTGTTTCTTGAACAGACTTTCAACCAATCCTCTAGTTTTAGCCATACCTTCCCCCAACTGCCAAAAGCGGCTACTGCCTCTGAGTCTTAAGCTTTTGTGGGAGTTCTCTAGCCTTCTTCACTTCACATTTAATATTCAGCCTTTTCATATCTGTAAGTCATTCACCTCTTGTCCTCCATCTTTTCAGTTTCAAAAATGTTGCTTTTGTCCTTTCTTCTGCTAGCCCATTCTTGTAGGTTTATGCCTTTAAAAGACAAAATCACTTTGTTCTTGTTTCACAAGGGCTTTGGGAAGAAGTGAAAGAAGGCACATATATCCAGTCTACCATTTTTAGCTCTGAAAATCTTTCCGTTATCTTTGTATTCCTGGTCCAAATATAGACTTCATTACTACATAGTAAATATTTATGGAAGAGAACTACTCTCTCTTGTTCTTGCTTATGACAAGATGGGTCAGACCAAGACATGCTGGGATAACACTTTTTCTTTAATCTCAGTCCCTGACTTGACCTTGCATATTCCCTGGCAATCACCGCATCATTTACATTTTAAATCCTAAACTTGTGCTCCCTTGAAGATCCTTAGTTTCAACACATGTCTGGTAGATCTGGACTTTCTGATTCTGTTAGGAGTAGAGTCCTCTCTTAGTTATTAACTTTGCTGCTGGCTGACTCATCACCAAGCTGAACCCTGAGCTGATTCCCAGGTGATGTTGCTGTCAGCTGTAAGCTGCATCAGAAACCCTTACAGCTGAGCAGGCTCTAAATATGCCGACTTTAATGCAGGTAGACCTTTTCAAACAGGAAGAAATCTTTAGGAAAAGACTATTCTGGTCTGTCTGTGAAGCATGGAATGTCATCAACCCAGATCTCCCTTTGGCTTGATGGAATATGAGCTTTTCTTCCCACCCTATAATCTAGGGGGGACATTTTGGCCAGAATTATTATTTATTTCAAAACATATTATATTCCAAGAAAGAGAAAAAAAAAGACACCTTCGTTATTTGTTTTGGAAGATATTTCGGTTTGCCTCAGTTACTCCTCATCTTCTAAATAATTTGTGGGATGAATGCATTACCTGATTTTTCTTGTGAGGAGGAAAATAGGAAGAGAAAAATAATTCTTATGCTTCTCTGGAGGGGCAACATGGAATTAAATGGAAAAGGAGGCACAGTGATACATTCCATTTACCTCCAGCAAACACAGTGTAGGGGACCCCTTGACCTCAGTTTCCACAATGCCAAAAATGATTGCTGATCTTTTTTTCAAATGTGACATATTTTCCACAGAATTTGATTCTGATCTTTGCTATGACTGCCTGTGGCCACTCAATTACTGGAAACCTACAATGCCAGTTCTTTGCTAAGTGGCTTTGGCAAGGCCTTTGCTAGCGTTTAATCACAGTAAGAAGGCTCCAGAGACTTCATTGGCTATATAAAGAATTATAGAGAAATTAGTCTAAGTTGGATGAAGCTCAGAGCAGCTGCCCTGCTCTTTAAGGCCAGAAGAATTCTCAGAGATGTATTATGACAACAAAAAAGTATCTTGGGATTTAACCTTAAATTATGTTAATAGTGAACTTAAGTGTTCCTTATTTTACAAAATAGCTGTGTTCCTGAAAATTGTTGTGTAAATCTGACTTCTCTACCTAATCCTACTTCCCCATTCAATATATCATGATTTTAAAAATGCTTAATCTCTATGGCTGAATGTCAGTGTACATAATTATTTTTAAATTCCTCTATTTCTCCAAGTTTCTTTAACAAGAAAGTATAAAAATGTAAAAAGTAATACAGGTATAGTTATAGTATACTATGATAGCTATACATTTAGAGGAATGCTTGTTAAGTATTTTGGTAAAGTGAATATTCACTCAGCATTTTGATTTTTATATATTGACAGAAATTAAGTCTTAGCTTCATCCAAAATGTACAAATGGGGAAGGGGTGCCTTGCCAAAACAAGGAAGCTAATTAAGTTTGCCATTTTTATTTGTTTTGCTTGCAAATTTTGATAGTTCCAAAATGCCAATTTTCTAATTACTCTGTAATAAAGTTTCCAGAGGTCTAACATAAAAAGAGTAAAATAAGAGGAATAAATGACATTTTAGAAGGCTAAATGCATTCAATTTAAAAAATTACCCTTTATAATCCTGCGATTATGACCTTTTTTTTATTGATGATTAAATACACTCTCAGATGTGAAATGGTGATGGTTTGTGTAGATGGTTTTTCAAAGATGTTCTTAGATAGCAAATATTAAAAGTAGGCAACCTTACAACAGTCTTCCATATTTTTTTTTGGAAATTAACTGATCAGTGAAACTCAAAAGTATGGAATTTATTGGCTTCTTTAACGTTCTAAAGCACATTTGCCGGTAATTAACATACACTGGCACAAGATGAGGGGGACAGCTTTGGCCATGCATAATTTCTCAAATGAGAGAAATATACCCTTCTTTTAAAAATCATATGTAAAAATATTTCACAGTTGAAATAGGTGCAGTCTATATATTTTCCATTAATCATTAAATATTATCACTTTCAACTTAATCTAATTCTCAATTTATTCTAATGCTCGGCCTACAGCGATGTTTCTCAAAGTAAAGTTTATAGAACACTAATTCTCTGTGTAATAATTTTCTATGCTGCGTTACAAATTACCACAATCTCAGCAGCTTTAAACAAAATATTTAGATTTCCAGTTCTGGAATGACAGCATCGGGAACTTGGCAGTCTCCAGCAAAACAAGCAAACTAGTGAAAAAATTTTTTTCAAATCTCTAGAAATTGTCCTGAGGGCATATAGCAAATTAAAAAATATATTTATTCAAGAAAATCTAGTAAAACTTAGTAAGAATAGTGAAAGTCTGTAGCATTTGAACCATGACTCATTCCTTCCCTCCCTACTCCCAGCTCAAGGTGACAGAAACTCCATTCCAGGCAGGTAAAGCCAAGAACACAGGGCTCCCTCTTCCCCCAGCTCTCACTTAAGGGATATGGCATCTCCCTGGGAGGGGCAGGCAACAAGAATTTTTCATCAGGCCCAGCTATGTGTTGGCAAGGTTGTGGAGAAATCTGAACTTTCATACACTGCTAGTAGAAATATAGAGTGGTATAGCTAGCTGCCTTGGGAAACAGTTTGGCGGTTCCTCAAAAGTTTAATCATAGATTTACCATCTGACCCAGCTATTTCGCACAAGTATATATTCTCCCCCAAAATGAAAATATATGTCCCTACGAAAACTTGTACACAAATATTCATAGGAGCATTATTCATAATAACCTGAAGGCAGAAACAACCCAAACATCCTTCCGCTGATGAATGGATAACCAAATGTGATATAACCATACAGTGGAATATTATTCACTGATTTTGAAAAAAGAAGTACGTACTACTCATACATGCTACTACGCTGGAAAACTTTGAAAATGTTAGACTAAGTGAAAGAAGTCAGTCGCAAGAGACCACATGTTGTATGAGTCCATTTATAAGAAAGGTCTAGATTAGGCAAATTTATAGAATCAGAAAGTAGATTAGACCTTTTGAAAGAGCAAAAGCTCTTTTCTGAATTAGTGTATAGCTAAGCTTGCTGTACATTGTAGAACTCTAAGGCAGGGGTCCCCCAACCCCTAGACCACGTCAGTGGCTTGTTAGGAACTGGGCCGCACAGCAGGAGGTAAGCAGCAGGGGAGCAAAGCATTTGCAGCCACTCCCCAGTGCTCACATCAATGCCTCAGCTCCACCTCAGATCATCAGGCATTAGATTCTCATAGGAGCACCAGTCTCTAGTGCCAAAAAAGGTTGGGTACCACTGCTCTCAGGGAACCAGCCCATAGACTATTCTATCCTCTGGAATTTTGCAATATAGACACTCTGACTCTCTGCCTTCTGCTGAGGAAGGTTTAAATGGTTCAGACAAGTGGTATGACAGCTGAAGGTAGTTCAGAGTAGCCTTTCTGCTTCAAGAGATGATGCCATCTTTTACTAGCATGAAGTGGTGAGTGGGGAATAATGAAACTGGGTCCAATGTGGAGGGTGACGACACAGCTTTACATTTCTGTTAGAACAAGGTCAATTCTGAATTACTTTTATTGTATGAACTGGTATAATATTCATGAATCTGACTTCTGTGGTAATGATTGCTTATACATATTGGTAGTTTGGTTCAAAGAATAGGGTATGTTACAGGCTGAACGTTTGTGTCCCTCTCCCTGCCCCCAACTCATGTTAAAACCCTAGCCCCAATGTATTTGGAGGCGGGGTCTTCAGAAGATGTTTAAGTTTAGATTAGGTCATGAGAATGGGACCCTCCTGATAGGATTAGTGCTCTTATAAGAAAAGGAAGAGGTCTATCTCTCTCTCTCTCTCTCTCCCTCTCCTTCTCTCTCTCCCTCTCCCCATGAGCACATACATAGAAAAGGCTATGTGAACATACAGCAAGAAAGTAGCCGTCCACAAACCAGGAAGCAGGCCCTCACTAGACGCTGAATGTGCTGGCACTTCGATCTTAAACTCCCAGACTGTGAGAAATAACTGCTTATCATTTAAACTCCCAGACTGTGAGAAATAACTGTTTATTATTTAAGCTATCCAGTGTATTCTGCTATAGCAGCCTGATCAGATTAAGGCAAGCTGTTGGATTAGAAGCCCCAAATCTCTTATTCTAATTTTGTCATTACCAGCCATCTCAGTCCCTTTAGGCTGCTATAACAAAATACCACACACTGGGTAGCTTATAAACAACAAAAATTTCTTTCTCACAGTTCTGGAGGTTGGAAGTCTCAGGTCAGAGTCCCAGCAGAGTCAGGTGAGGGCCCTCTTCCGGGCTGTGGACTTCTCGTTGTATTCCCATGTAGTAGAAGGGGCAGGGAACTCTGAGGGATCTCTTTTGTAAGGACATTAATCTCATTCGTGAGGGCTCCACCCTTATGACCTGATCACTTTCCAAAGGCCCCCACTTTCTAACATTATCACATTGGGTATTAGGATGCAATATATGAATTGTGGGGGAGTGAGGGCACAAAAACTCCAACCATAGCAATAAACACTACACAGGGCCCATCTGGTTTACCAACTAAAGGAAAACTGTTTATCTATTTATAATACTTCTGACACCACATGTGTGGGTTTTCCCACACCAAACATTTTTCCAATTGTCTGTAGACACCAACTGGGTGGCTTAGAATTTAATTCAGTTCTGTCTGACACTCACTACTTGGAGTTAATGCAGACCTTACAGGTCAGGGGCTCAATCCCACAAGACTGCCCCCACTTCAAATGACAATCGCAAGTCTGGGCCTCCTGTATTTCTGACTGATCAGTTACAAATCAGGGGTTCCCACGACTCCTTCCTCTGGTTTGGTAATTTGCTAGGATGGCTTGCAGAACTCAAGGAAACACTTTACTTATGATCACCAGTTTATTATGAAGGATATAAGTCAGGAACAGCTAAATGGTAGAGATCCATAGAGCAAGGTATGGTGAAGAAGCAAAGAGCTTCCATGCCTTCCCCAGGGGCACCACCCTCCTAGCACCTCCATGTGCTCACCCACCCAGAAGCTCTCTCAATCCACTGTTTAGGATTTTATGGAAATTCTATTATATAGGCATGATAGATTAAATTATTGGCCATTGGTGATTACCTTCTCTTCCCTCTCCAGAGATCAGAGTAGGCCGAAAGTTCCAACCTTCTACTGAAATGGTTGGTTCCTCTGGAAGCCAGCCCCCATCCTCAAAGAGTTATTCATTAGCATAAGCTCAAGTGTGGTTAGAGGGGACTTACTATGAATCATAAACAAAACTCCCTCTCATCCTTATCACTCAGAAAGTTACAAGGGTTTCAGGAGCTCTGTTCCAGGAACCAGGGATCAAGACCAAATATACATATGTCACAATATCACACCAACACAGAAGTCATTGGGAAGCTTAGGACATTTCAGGGTCCCTAAAGGGGTGGATATCAGATTGGAACATGTTGAGGAGAAAGTGGGAAGTGAAGAAATAGTCAATAGTTCATCTCTTAAGATTTGGCTTGAAAGAGGAGACAGAATAGTAACTGGAAGTAGGATCAAGGAAATTATCTTCTTAAGCCTTGCCAGAATTTCAACATTTCTAAATCACAACTCAACTCTTCGTTTACTTATCAACATTTATGAGGTCTTGCTATGTGCCAAACACAGTGGTACTTGCTGAGGAAACAATGCAGAATATGATCGAGGTCCTAGATGACAAGCAACTAGCTGTGCAAACAGTTCCCAAGCAGAACAGACACTTCTGTGTACAATATTTAGGTACAAGAGACAACTTGCTAGCAACATTTTTCTTCTGCAGAAATTGTGAACTTTCCCTTAGGCTATATTGGTTTTGAGGTCCTAAAATATTGGAACTGGAAAGGAATCGAGAGATCATCTAATGCAGCCTCTTCATTTAACAAATGCAGGAATATGAGTCTCAGAGAGGCTGAACACCTTGCCCAAGGACACATATTCAGTAAGTGGCAGATTCAGGGATAAAGAAAGCCCTTATCTTCTGTTTCCCAGTTCGAGGAATTTTCCACTACCCTACGCCAGATCATACACGCAAGTGTCAATTTCTGCATTTCTAAATTCCTATAGCTTAACCATTACTTCAGATGGTAGCGTTAATAAATTCCATGAGTCAGTGCTTATTTCCATATTCTGCCAATTAATTGTGGTTTGGGGGTAATTCACTCCAAGGCCCTGGATTATAAGGTGCATTGTCAGCTGCTTTTTCAAGGTAATTCATTCCAAATCTTGGGCCAATTACACCTAATGGAGTTGACAGTTAGCTGAACTTGTCTCTAAATGTCCTTGAATTAAAAATTAATAGTTCTCTTTGTTTACCCCATAGCCTAGCTGCAGGGAGAAATTGTGGCATAGGGAGGGGTGGGTTTCTGTAGAACCTGGGAGAGTGGATACTCTGGGGAATGAAAAAGTCAGGCTTGAGGCAACCCCCGGTACCCTGGCAGATGATGGAGTGGAGTGACTGTTTTGGGAGTTGGCCTTTTTTGTTATTGTAGTCAGAGATGACAGCTGGAAGCACCTATGGTGATTACTGACCTTGTCTCCCCTTCAGCAATCTGGACTGGGCTCTTACCCTCTGGGAAATATCAATTTCATTTAGAAACCAGGAACATCTTCCACCTCATCTAGAACTGGTTACCTCCCCAGCCAGCAGCAGGTCAAGGAGAAACAGGAAAAAAAAATCCTGTTTTATATATATCTGATATATATATATATATATATCAGATATATGTATATATATATATATATATATATATATATATATATATATATATATATATATATATCCATTGTACAAAATAGCCATTTTCATGCCCAAGGCGTTTGGCGATCAGATCATTCTTTAGTGGCCTCTGCCATCCAACCTGATCTCTTGAGTTTATCGGAGGAGATTAAGCCAGGCCCACACTGCTCCATCTAAGCAGTGGGGCCTTGTGTAAGTGATATCATCGTTAAATATTAGAGCTGGAAAGCCTCTCTGAGCTCACATAGTGAGCTATTACAGACAAGAAAGATAGGCTGAGAGAATGGAAACGTTCTACATTATTTACATTGTGATGGTTCCTGCCTTCTCATTTTGTTCTCAGCTTCCTCACCTGTAGAATAAGGAAGTTGAACAAGATGACTTCTAACATCCTGTCCCCCTCTGACACTCTTTCTTCGAAAGTCCCTTACAGCCTTGCTACTCAACAAATGCTTGTGACCAAGCATCCTTGCAAGATCGCCTGGGAGACAGACCTGCAAGCTCTTGGTCTCACCCCAGACCTACTGAATGAGAATCTATGTTTGAACAAAATCCCCACGTGATTCATATGCACATTATACCTGGCTTTAGAAATCGAGTTGATTTCGGCCCTAGACATTTTGTGTTCTTTCCCTAAAGCTTTCGGTTCCCATTTTCTCATTAGCCTGAAGATGTCACCAGAGAGCCAACAATGTTCTTTTTGAAGAGGAGGGAAATACTACATCAAGCTATTTTCCCCCCATTTACTTATGTTTACTCTTCTCTTCTGCCTTTCAAATTCCCTTAAGCTCTTTGGCCTGTTACCCAGTAAAACTACAGAGAAATGGACTACGAAGCGTATTTTGAAGCTGTCCACCCTATAGAAACCTCAGTGTCTGCCCTTCCAGAAAAGAACTGGACCTTAGGGGCCCTCTCGTCTCATCTAAATTTTTATCTACTTAAATTTTTACCTACTTAAAAAATGCATTGGCATAAAGTTGTTTATAATATTCTCTTATTTTCTTTATACACACACACACACACACACACACACACCCCACACACCACACCACTCACACACATTTCATTGCTTCCTTTGCCTTATATTATAAAGCAGGCACCCGCCACATTTTATTTATCCGATTCCTTGACACGCATTTCTCTGACATGCATTCCTAGGAGTGGGATTGTTTGGTCATAGACTTAGCCATATTTAATTTGACTAAATACTGCCAGAATGTTCATCGGAATAGCTATATCAGCACTCACACGGCAGTGCACAAGTCCCCCCGAGCCTCATTCACGCTTGGTATCCTCCACGTTTTTAGTTTTTGCCCTTCTGATGTAGCTCCTTGGGCTCACCCTCAAGATTCAGCTCAAGGGTTAGCACTCTTAGAAAACTTTCTTTCACCCTCCATCTAAGTTAGGTGTCCCTCCTTCGTGCCTTTGTAACGCCTATGCTTATCTTGACCATTACACTTAGCAAAGTTCGGTATTGCCGCTTTCTTTGTCTATCTTTCTATTAAACTGAGAGCGCCTTGAGGGCAGACACAGTGTCTAAAGGTGCTAATATCACCTACTTCCTATTGCTCCCAAGACAAATATCCTGCCCACAACCTGTAACACAAAGGCAGGGAAATCTGCGTGTGACTGTGGACTCTCTAGCTGGGCTACAGCTGATTAGACCAGGTAGTGAGTGACTTGCATGAAATCCTTTAGGGGAGCCAGTTTGAGTGTGTGTCTTTGAGGCTTGAACAAACTGTCTTTTATAACTTGTGTCTCCATCACGTAGCAGTGTGCCTGTACAAGGGAAGGGCTCAATAAACATTTGAATGTGTTACTTCCTGTCATTGGACAAATTAAGAAACTTAAAAGCAGGACATCGTTTGGAACTGTTTCTCTGGCAGGATAGAGTTTTCAGTACCTCCCTTCCCTTCATTCCTCCCTATTATCCTTTCTGGAGGGAAGGGGATCATTTAGCATCACACTAACATGCCGAGAAACAATCAGAAGAAACAATAGAAGTTTGTTGGTATCATAGATGCATTCCCTGCAGAACGTAAGGACTGACCACTGCCATCCAGGACAGAGCCTGGGCCCATGAAACAGCAGCATGATGGAGCTGGGTCCATGAGGGGGGTGGGGGGTAGACAAAGGGGTAAGAAAGGAAGAAAATAAGCAGACATAAAAAGAGGGGGCTTTTGGATGCTCATCTGAGTTGGATTCTGTATAGACCAAAAGATAGCCCGACAGGAAGAGTTAAGACAGGTTTGCAGAAGTACAGTCATGTGGTGTTTTAACAACAGTGATATGTTCTGAGAAATGAGTCATTAGGTGATTTTATCATTGTTTGAGCAATGTAGAGTGCACCTACACAAACCTAGATGGTATAGTCTGCTGCACACTTAAGCCATATGGTATAGCCTGTTGCTCCTAAGCTATGAATCTCTACAGCACGTTACTGTACTGAATTCTGTAGGCAATTGTAACACAGTGGTAAGTATCTAAACATATCTAAACAAAGAAAAAGTATAGTGAAAATACAGTATAAAAGATTAAAAAATGATACACCTGTAGAGGGCACTTACCATGAGTGGAGTTTGTAGGACTGAAAGGAGCTCCGGGTGAGACAGTGAGGGGTGAGTGAACGTGGAGGCTACGATATTACTGTACACAACTGTAGACTTTAGAAGCACTGGACATTCAGGATACACTCAATTTACAAAAATACGTTTCTTTCTTCAATAATAAACTAACCTTAGCTTACTGTAACTTTTTTGCTTTATAAACTTTTTGATTTTTTAACTTTTTTTGTAATAACGCTTAGCTTCAAACACAAACACATTGTAAGCCGCGCAGTAATATTTTCTTTCTTTATATCCTTATTCTATAAGTTATTTTCTTTATTTTATTTCATTTTATTTTTTTCATTCTTTCATGTCACCACATATTTGGCCCCTTTTACCTCATCTATCTTCCTCTCCCCTCAGTTTTTTTCTATTAAATTTATTTTTTTACTTAAATTTTTTTTTTTTTTTTTTTGTTAAAAAGTAAAATACCAACAAACATATTATTCAAGGATGACACACGGTTAGGATTGTCTTCCACTTCCATCTCCTGTCCCACTGGAAGGTCTTCAGGGGCGCTCACACTAATGGAGCTGTCGTCTCCTATGATGACAATGCCTTCTTCGGGAACACTTTCAGAAGAAGGACCTGCCTGAAGCTCTTCCTGAGGAGGTGTCACTGTTTTCGGAAATAGGTCCATGGTAACTTACTTGATTTCTTTCTTTTTTTTTTTTATTATAGATTTGCTTGTAAGCAGATAATGCACCATGAACATTTCTCTGTATTAATGGATACTTTTGGTGTTGAGGTCCATGTTTTCAAACTTTTTAAGGAGCTTGCAAAAACTTCTGCTAAACAGTTCACTGTGTGAATTCTCTTGGCGGTTCTTCCCTTTATTTTTTTTTCTGCAGTTTCCTTTTCTCTTGCCTCTTCTTCAGCTATGCATTCCTGTTGCCGTTCCAACAACTCCCCATTAGTCAACTCCTCAGGAACCACCCCGAGGAGCTCCTCAGTGTCATCCTCACCCACACTCAGGCTCAAGTTGGCTGCCATCCCAACCACAGCTTTATTGATTTTTGCAACCTCTTCACCCGTGGCAAATTCTTTGAAGTCATGGACAAACCTCTTGAGTGTTTTCTTCCAGATGCCATTCATATACATCTTTGTGACATTACCCCAAGCCCAAGCAGGATTCTTGATGCAGTCATAGATATCGAAATCTTTTCAGAGTTGCATTAGTGTCTTCTCAGTGTCTTCCCCAGCTGAAGCAATAGCCTGGGCAAAGATCCTGCTCAGGTAGCAGGCCTTAAAAGCTGCTATAAATCTTTGATCCACTTTTGGATCAAAGAGGTAGTGTGTGGAGGGAAAAATACCACTTCGATATTGGGATGGAGACCATCACTAAAAGGAGAGTGTCTAGAGCATTATCAAAAACAAGCAAAATCTTCAAAAGTGTGTTATTCTCCAAACAGTACTTCTCTATTTCACTTGCATAGCAATTCAGGAAGGCATCTTGGTGGAGGAGTTGGGTCATCCACTGGCAGCATGTGCTTATTGATATACTTGAAGGCCCAGGGATTCTCATGATGCCAGATCTCAAAGGGATTCCATTTTTAGCTTGCAACATTGCCCCCAAGTAAGACTGTTATCCTATTCTTAAAATCCTTGAAACCTGGCATTGACTTGGCCTCCTTACGGATGAAAGTCCTTTCAGGCATCCATTTCCAGAATAAAGAGGTTTTCCCCATATGGAATATTTGTTCTGGTGAGTTATTTTCCTCCACAATCAGCTTATTTCGAGTTTCCAAAAATTCCTCAGCTGCCTTCACATCAGCACTTGCAGACTCATCAATCACATTTACATTATGTAATAAATAATGATTCTTGAATCATTTAAACCACCCAGAGCTAGCAGTAAATTCAACATTGTAGTCTGGTCCAGCCTTTTCTTTCAACATTGAAAACAAACTTTTTGCTTTGGCAGTGATCATCATGGTGCTGAGAGAGACACAGCTGTGTCTGGTCTCCAATCCAGGTCATTTGATATTTCTCCATGTTTGATATAGACCCTTCTCAAAATTTTGTTAGACTCATTTTTCAATGAAGTCGATCCTTTAACAGCTTCCGTCACTTTGTTCTTGTTCTTGAAGATCGTAGCTATAGTGGAATGGGACTGTCTGACTGGCAAGCAATAACCATCACCAATTTTCTACCTTCGTAGTCCTTAATCATTTTGAATTTTGTCTCCAGTTCAATCACTTGACATGGCCTCTTGCTGGCAACATTGGCAGTAGATTTTGTACACTTAGGGGCCATGATGAGTACAGCAACACAGGATTAAGTCAAGCACAGAGAAAACGATGCAATCAAAAGATGAAGTAAATATGAGATGTATAAGGCTGCTGCCAGTATAACATGCATAGTTTTTACAGCAAACTTTTTTCTATAAGTAGAAAGAATACACTCTGAAATAACAATAAAAGTATAGTATAGCTAATATATGAACCAGTAAGAGTTATTTATTATCATTATCAAGTATTATGTACTATACATAGTTGTATGTGTTATAAATCTATATGACTGGCAGTGCAGTAGATTTATTTACATCAGCATCACCACAAACATGTGCATGATGTGTTGCACTATGGTGTTATGACAGCTACAACATCACTAGGCAATTGGAATTTTTCAGCTCTATTACAATCTTATGGAACGACTGTCATATATGCAGTGTTATTGACCTAAACATTATTATGTGGCACATGGCTGCATTTGAATTGGGGGTGTGTTCATGACAGGCTATGAGTAAGAGTAGGACACAACCATAGGTTGACAGATATTACCTGATTTGCTAAAGAGTCCTGAAGAGCAGGATAAGGCTCCCTACTCCTAACTGGATAATACAAATGTCAGTGAGGGCATAAATCTAATTTCTCATCCTAAGGAATTCCTATGTCCTTTCTTTGTGACAAACACAATGTGCAAGCATCATCAGCATGTCCAAGGCACAGATGAGGCACAAGGTGGCATGTTTATAAACTTTCCATCTCTCATTTCACCTTATGAAGAGTCAGAAGCATCATAGGTTAAGTAATCGCTATCTAAATCTCTCATGTCTGAACCCTCATCTCCACACCTGTGGCCATGGCCTTAGTCCAGACATGAACTTAAATCCCAACTTTACCCCTTAGTAGCTACATGACCCTAGGCAAGTTACTTAAGTCTTCAGAGCTTGAGTTTTTTTTGAAATGGGACTAATAGTAATTTACTCTTCATAGGAAGGCTGTAAGGATTAAGTAAGGCAGAATAAGTGAAGCACCTAGCACAGTGTTTAGCAAGTATTAGATATTCAATAAATATACTTTCCTTTTCTTTCTCGTTTTTCTTTTCCTTTTTTTTTTTTTTTTTTCACATTCCACCTTCTTGATATTCCATAGCAGAGTCAATTACTGACCGCTAAAGAAGATCTAGCAGTGACGTTTGTCCAGGGTCACTGCCCATAACACCGACTCTAGAAAAGTTAGTCCTCACCCCCACTGTAATTTATTCCACTTCTCTGAGATGCACTAGTTAATACAACATTGTCATTATCTCTTTCCCACTAGACTGAGAGCTTCCTGGAAGCAAAGAATGCTGCTTTCTTCATTTTTAATGCTCACTTTCCCATGTTCTCAAACTGGACCATATGTATTCAATTTGAATTAACTCACTCTATTTACTCTGAGAAGGAGTGGATTCATGCCATCCGGCTTGTGGAGGCAATATGGCACAGCGTTAGGTGTAGATATAAGCTTAAGTCCCAATTCTGCCACTTACTGGTTGCGTCACCATGGGGTTCGTCGTATGTTTCTTGAGGGTCACTTACTTTATCTATAAAATGAGAAAACTAACCTATGTCATTATGTGGTGTATGACTGGGTTTGGATTAGGAGTTTATTCATGACAGGCTATGAGTAAGAGTGGGCACGACCACAATTGTTTTAAGGCTTATGACTCAGTTGTCAGTACTTACTAAATTTCCGTTTTTTTATCTTTAATTTTAAGTAAGTGTAGAGCCGATTTTATTTATTGATTTTTTTCAAAACCTTGGGGTTTTGCTTGTTTGTTTAAGTGTTTAAAATATGACTCGTTCTAGAAGAATTGGCGGCCTTTGGTAGTTATCTTTGAACGAGAGAGTTCCCAGCAATGACTTGACAAGCTTCAACGCTGTATCGGTCAGGGTCCAGCCAGAAGGCAAAAACATACTAGTTATTTGAGAGAAAATTCAACAGAAAAAAACTGTTCACTAGATAACTGAAAGGGCGAAATGAGCACTCTGTGAGGTTACAGCGGTAGCGACTATACAAAGCAACTACAATTCCCTACAGTTGAAAAGACCAAGAAAACTAAGGAAATAATGTCGAGGAAGGGCCCTGCCGAGCTTCGGGGAGGTGGGGAGGAGGGGTGGGAGGAGGTGGGGCTGGCGGGTGCGGGTGTCTCTGAGAGGACATGATGAGACTGGTTCCTCAGTGCTGGGAAAACTGCAGCCTAGATCCAGCTGATGCTACAAGAAGGCACCTCAGATGCTCCAGGAAGATGTCTTGCTGGGATGATGCTTACGGAAACTTCAAGCAAACAGGGAAAGCTCACGGAGGGAAAAGCATTGTCCCTGCCGCAGCAGAGAGGAGCAGAGAGTTAGGACCCAGCCCTTCTCCGTCTTCAGCCTCATTATCCCTCTAGAGCTGCCTAACGTGTAGGAACGTGTAGAGCCTAACAGGAAGTCCAAAGCAGAAGTGTGGTTTGCAGAGTATCACAAAGTGTCAGGAACTGGGTATCAGGATGTGTCTGGGGCTGAGAGACAATAATTTAGTAACAACGCAAATGTTCAGAGCGACCATTGCAAAGTTGCAAAGGATTTTGGATGCCAAGCTAGTCTGATGCCCCCAAGACCATACGCACAGGGCTTTGGACTCTAAAAAATATCAAGGAATTACAATAGAATCTTCAAATCCAGCTTGTGTAAAAAGTTTGAGTTTGAATGGACATTATAACACATGGAGAAGTAAGTACTTGGCTCGGTATTCAATCAAATCTTGCTCATATGGTCATCATTTTAGTAAAATAGCAAATGCCATTTGTGTAACTGTTTTAATAAAGACTTCTGGTTTTACATTTATTAGAATGAGTAGAAAATTAATGTTTTTGGATTTTATATTGGCAGTGTCATTCTAACAAAGGCCCACCCTAAGGCAGTATCACTGGCCACCTGATGGGAGATGACCCTAAATGAAGGCAAAACATCCAACAAGATTGATCAACCAAATATTTGCAACAACTGCCAAAATGACATAATCAAACATTCTGTTTCTTGGACAGTAGAATCTTGCCATCAGAAGATACTGATGCTCGGAATTGTAGATAGGAAGTTGGCAGTAAGAGAGGGCTCGCACTATTTATAAGATCCCTGATTCTAATCACCTTTCTCTGGGGATATGCATATAACAGAATCTGAAGTTTCTGGTCCCCAGCTTGGAACTCTGAGTCCTCAGAGAAAGCTCCCAAAAAAGTTGAATTTGTTGGTTTCTAACAAACCCAGCTCCTGTTTTGATTTCCTTGGTAAATCACCTCTTTCCCCACCATTCAACCTTATATCCTAGTCTGAACACATGCCCTCTGTTGCACTCCTGCTTGTGTAAATGTGGAGACCCGCGACCTGCAATTTGCCCTCCCTTGCCCCATACTAAGCTAGCTAAGAAGGATCTTAAAACATAGTCGTTTATGTTTCTTAATTCTCCAGTTTTCTTTGTTCAAGTATCACTATGGCTCAGAAACACTTGGAAGGAATAAGATATCTGTCAGACTATAACTAGATAACTTAGGAAATAAATTCAGCATAAATAGCAAGCGACTCTCAGTCTTGATCCAGGAACTGTTGTCTCATTTGCTGTGATTGGTGTGCATTGTGGGACCTATTTGACATTCTTCTTCACACAAGGTTCTACAGCTCCAAATGTCAAACGCTTTCCTCCTCAGTCCAACTTGTGATTCAAGAATAAATAAATATGTCAAAATGATTTTCAGGAGGGAAGAAATTATACTCAAAATGATTCACTTTGAATTATTTTGCTAAGAGAGATTTTAGGAATGATTTCAGAAAGGCCAAAGGTGCTGAGGAATATGAGAAGAGAAACAAAGCCCAAAGTATTCTGGATCATAGAGGGACTCCTCCTATGAGGTAGCAGATCCTAGGAGCTTCATAACATCACCTTTGCCTGACTCCTTCAAATGCTGTCAAAAAGCGGAGAACTTTCCAAGTTGGCGGGGAAGGAGGCATCTGCAGCCTCTAGAAAGAGTCTGTTGTGAGTCAGAGGAGTCCCCGATTGTTCTGAGTCTGTTCTGAGTTGATTGGTCTCACCCTCTATGGGTTCGCTCTATAGGTGGTGCATTGGGTCATTTGAATACAGAGCTGTTTATTTTTGTCGGCATATTAATAGGACTCAAGAGCTCGAATATTTTGTATTCTACCATAATTGACCTATGATCTCCACTTCCTCTTTCCTCAGTTAACCTTTTGGAATTCTGGTTCTATTACTGCTTGTGTTACACAGAGTGTAGTGTTCAAGATTTCTTGAATTCAAGTCCTAAATTCCCCCTTTACTATATGAGCCTCTCGGTGCCTGAGTCTCCCCTCCACCCTCACAGAACTGGGATGGTTAGAACAGAACCAGGGTTAAAAAGATTCAGGGAGTTCATTCTTTAAAGCCCTGAGAGCCTGTCACACGGTAAAAGCTCAGGGGACGTTAGCTATTGTTTCTGTCACATGAGCCACTAACACCATTTTGAATGAATGGACTTATATTTGTAGTGTTTAATTATCCCCCTTTCCTATTATTGATTATTTATAAAACCAGAGCCACGGGTTGTTAACTCACTAGCAATGAAGATGATATTTTACAAATATTTTTAAACAATTGAGTTATTTGTGTTTTGTATAAGTAGGTTAAGAAGCAGCCACTGTCTATTGTTCCTTTTACCTAGGTATTTCCTGTTGTCGTATATTATTGTTCATGTGTGCTCATTGCCATGCGGAATCCTGTCAAAAGGATAAGAGCTGGAATGCAAGTTTCACGAGGGCAGGGACCAGATCAGTCTGGTCCACCACCGTATCTCCTGTTTCAAGTTATGGGGCCTTGCACATGGCAGACACTCAATACTACTTATTAAATGGCCACACGAACGAAAGAAGGGCAAAACCATTCCCCTGTGGGGATAGAGAGAGAAAGGTGATTCACTGTGCCCACTAAAACGGATCCGAATCAGTCCGTTGCAGAAGGATAAGGTCCGTCCCTCAGACCCAGAACGCTTCCTCATGACTGCGGCCCTGGCAGACGGCGGAGTCAGCACATTCTTTTCTACGTACTGAGGAGAATGCAAGATGGGAAATAAGAAAACACCCATGGTGTGGACATAGGTGCGGCTGAGAGGGATGTGGGTCAGGCCGGGAGCCAGGACATTCTTACCAGCTCTTTGGGACAAGAACTCAAGTAGTTATCGAAGGGTCTAAGACTTCTGTTTTGGAGATTTATCTGTTCGAAAGCTGTTTGCATTTTCCTGATATTATTTCTCTGTTGCTCATCCTTAGCTTAACTCAGCCAGTATGAAGGAGAAACAAGCAACACCCCGGTGGCTGACCTTTGAAAGGAGTCTTAGTGAGTGGGGGCCATGAAAGAATGTGAGGGGGAAGCCCCCTCCCCGCGTGAAGATGCTCTTTCCAGAACTGGTCCCTGCCCAATCCTCACGTGGTATGTATTTTAACCATAAAGTCTCTTCCCTTATGATTTTCTGTGACTAGAAAATACCCACGAGAAGAACTTTACTTTAGGCCATGAGCGAGTACTTGCCAGAATTATTCTCCCTCGGTCCTAACTAAAAAATTGTCCAAAATACTTGAAACATATAATTTCAGACATTGGACTGAATTCTGGTACTATAGGTGGCATAAGACTACGATCCTTAAGAAAAGGCAAAAAGTGAGGTGAGCCCACCCTGGCCGGGCTTTCTGTCCGACTTAGGCACAGCGAGGGGAGCCCAGAGTCCAGCCATTTCACCAAGGTGAGGAGACAAAGATTGGAGCGAGGGGAGGCCAAGGAGGCTGGAATTCGCAGGGCACAGGATTCGAAAGTAGAGAGCTACACAGAGGAAGTTCCAGAAAGATGGATAGGGCTCCCTTGAGTTGTGGGCTGAACACCGACAACAATCTGTGTGCACCCTGCGAGGCTGGCTAGAACAACTTCTGAGGAAGCACCATTACTAGAGCTCACACAGAGCTGGGAATTGTGTAACTTCCCTCTAGACAGAGTGAGAGAACTACTCAGAGGGATAAATGACAAAGCTCCACTCAGTTAGAACCCCACCTCTGTTCCAAAAAGCTAAAGGTCAAGGGCAAGAATAGGAAAAGGAGGGAAGGGAGAGGAGTGTTCTATGAAGGGTTGAGGGGAAACCATTCTAGGAAGAGAAAGACAAGGGGTTCACACATTTGTTTTTATAGGAATGTTAGAATAACTGTTATAAAACAATGTGGCTGAAGAAGCTAAGGGCGCCCATAGTAGAGAAAGTTCTAACTCCCTTCCATATATCAAGTCCACTGCAGTGGGTGGTTTAACTACAGCACACATAGGCCCCAAAGCTTGTTCCTCACACGCATTTGAGATGAGGGCATTCGTAGTGCCTCGTAGACATGAGAGAGGGCAGCAAAAGGGAGGCTGCTGCCCCTCTCCACGGGGGCTGCTTACAGAATGGGAACCATAATGATTTGGGGGTGGGCACCACCAGGCTTTTTAGAGGAGAAAATCAGGATGCCTCCTTCGTGGATTCCAGAAGTCAGCTTTTCTGTGGACTTCCTTTAGCAAATTATTGTGGCCCACAGCAAGTCTGGGGCCATTAGGTATTCCTAGAAGTGCCAGCTATGAGTATGTAGCCAGAACTATGCAGTGGCCTGGGCCTTCCCCATGCACGCTCAGGCCCTGAGCCTGGGAAGTCCTGCCTCTCATTAGGTGATGAGGTCCAATGACTTCACAGACCTTGTACTTATCTCTGGATGATCTTCTTACATGTGAATAGAACTCCGGATGGAAGCGCATCCCGGAGCAAAAACTCTGGAGATGTGAGGAAATCGGTGTTTTTTTTCTTTATTGACTATAAAAGCAATTCTATTATAAGTGAGATCTTGGTTATTGTTCTATGGCTTGGGACCTTTTTTCAGGTGACCAAACAATTCTTGACACATCATGTTCCACCATGTTTTTAGTCTATGCTGTTTATTGCCCTCCAGAAGTATTAAGGCAGCTTCTCATAAGATGTCCATTCGACCACAATCCCCACTGAGAAATGATCACGCCACACAATTCTCACCAGTCTTCCCCATCTTCACCGGGTTTCCATGAGAAAGAATGTGATGCAAAGCTTGTCAGTGACATGTTTTTAGCTTTATTGAAATTCTTTCTTACAAAAGGTCTGATGTATTTTAGGCCAGGCCTAATTTCCTTCAGTCCCTGAAATACAGGTCCATGGTGATTCCCATGTCCTCGTAAGTAGAAATGTAAACTAGTAGACTTTTATTTTCAGGTTCAAACACTAACCAGCATCATTTTTGATATAAAACACGTCTTGTGTTTTCCCAAATGAAAAGACCAAGAATATTATGTGAGTCTTCATTGGGGCTGTAACTGGGTTCTTTGCCAGAACCAACTTGGGAATCTATTTTATTCAATGTGACATCTTTCCACCTTTAGTGGTCTTTTTTATAATACAAACTTTACAATGTGCTGAGCTATGCAGTAAACAGTGCCATGTTTATATATGCATACCTATATTGGCTCTGGGAAAAATGCATGAGTACATGCGTATTATGTAAACATAGCAATCGGTCAGAAGGAGAATCTCTGATCATTAGGACATTAATGAATAACAAGCATATTTTTAAAAAAGAACGACCAATCACACATATTGGTTTAGTTGTCAGCCAGGAACTTTGTTGGTCCCACACCTGCGGGGTCCCAAGTGTCACTTTCCCCAGGCAGGCTGAGGCTCATATGACAGGTGATGGTATATCCAAGGCCTGTGAGTTTGTGACTCCCTTAAATGAGGTGGGTCTGCGCTCCCTTGCTGCCAGGGAGCTTCCTTAGTCCTGAAACACGTAGATGGCCCATTCTGACCTTCTCTATGTGCCAAAAGCACAAAGTCAACTGGATCTCCTATCACTAGGAGAGGGGTGCAGATAGAGGATTTGCAGAGGCCCAGGGCCTTCTCTTCCCTCAGAAATTATAAGGAATCCTCATTTCCTTCCACTTCTATAGGACCCATCAGGGCATGTGTTCTCCTGACCACAGGATCACACCCAAAGAGGCCAAGAAGGTCCAATATCATTACCTCCAAACAGCTCTGAGACACAGGTGACTTGGTTGTAACTCTGACTGCCAGAGTATTGGTCCCTCTCCAAACCACCTTTGCTCCTATGTGAATGGCTGGCCTAGAAGCCAGTCATGTCTGATCATACATTCATCCCCCATAGGTTTTGGAGTATGTAACCTAGTCGCTCAGGTCTTGCACCCAGGATTCTTGCTCACGCCTAGCAAAGACACACAAAGGTTCAGGTGGAAGCAATGGTCTCAAGTCATTCTCAATTTTATGACTTATAAGCCAGGTGAATGGGGCAGTTGAGTGCTCCTTGGAGGTAAGGTCTTACTTACCTAAGCTAACATGTCTTGTAGAACTGTAAAGTGGATAAATGAATTTAGCACTCAAGATACTATGTACCACACATGGTAGTCATTCAATAAATGCTAGTCTCACTCTCCTTCTCCAAACTCTCTCTGAAGGAAGCAGTACTTCGAGCTTCTCCGAATTCAGGTTAATTCCTACGGGTGACTTGCATTTCCTTCTCTCTCCTACAGCTGGCCTCTCCTCTATGTCACTCCCCCAAACTAACAAAAGTGTGCAGAGTAAAGAAGAAAAAAATGAATGAATATTCATCATTCGGTATTGCCTCTTGCTGGTAAGAAGGATGTCAAAACTTTTGGCCTAAGATTTGGGAATTATCTGAAAAGTGAATGATCTGTTATACTTCTCTCCCATTTCCATGGCGGCATTTGTCTTCAACATACTCTCAAGAGCATTCATCTGTAACTAACAGACCAAAGGGAACATGGATATTGAGGCCTGATGCATGGTGCTTAGGAGGCTGGGCAAAATGGCGATCCAGTTGTCCAGGGCTTCACGAGCGGGACTCTGGTGGAAGGGAGAGATAGGCAGTAGACCCCACAGTTACACTTTGGAGCAGATGTCCAAAAGGAGAATGACCATAGGCCACCATGGTCCTGGGACAGGGATAAGGGACTGCTGGACTGGGCAGGGAACAGGTGTGGTCAGGGGAGCCCCAGGCGATTCCCCTGCCCCAGAAATGCAGGAAAGAGGCTAGGCAGTAGGGCCTGGACCTTGGCTGTGCTCATTTTCAGTGCCTGGTGCATGTCACCCCAGCATCCTCAGCATGTCCGCAGTTTGTCACCCCCCATTTGGAGAAGCCGCAGCGGAAGATCGTATCCTCTGTGCCTTTGCAGGCGACGTCATCCATCCAAATCCTCCCTGTGCCTGTAGAGACAAGTCAACACGGTTTCTTAGCAGATATGCAAGAGAGCAGGACAGAAGAGAAACGGGAGCATTTCTACATCTGTCCTTGACCAGGCTGTCCCAGGCTGTGCTGGCAATTCTCAAATCTAGTGGTTCCCATCTGCCCTCTCCACCCTACCAAGACCAAATACTTTCTAGGCTCAGTTGCATGAGGGCAGAATAACGATAATTGATAGTGCTGATGGTAGTATTTACTATCTCCTATGTATCTTACACATATGATCTTCCTCTGTTCTCGCCATGGTGCTGAATAGATATTAATAAGCCTATCTTACAGATGGGAAAACGCAGGCTCAGAAAGCAATTGGTGTAAGGTTGCTCAGCTTGTTAGTGGAGTCTAAACTCAAGTCTTTACTGCCTTAAAGCCCACACTTTATATGAGACACACATCACATTACTTTTGAGATACAATATGCTGCAGTCTCTGTTGATGAATACTTAGGCAGGGCTGAATCAGAAGGACCATGTCAGATCATAGGTTGGACAGATCCAGCACTCCATACCAACCAAGTATGTCAGTATCAACATTACCTCCAGTGTATTGAAGTTTAAACCAGATGGTTCCCATTCTGTATACCCAGAACAGTGGTGCTGGAATGGCAGGGGACCCCAAAATTTAACTTTATAACCAGATATACATCTAATGACAAGCAGAAGAAGCATTCCTAACCATAATGACTAGGTCAGATCCCAAAATACAAGGTCCTTGAAATAATCTACTTGAGTTTTGCCTGCTGCTAGCCCTGTTCATCCAGCTCTTAAAGGGACTAGCCTGCTGGTCTGAAGTTGTCCGTGCAGGGAGGCTTTAAATGGCTTTCCTAGGATTATACCTGAATAACATTGGCATTGAGGTCCCTCAATAAATGTCAGGGAAATAGGGCAGCTGGGTAAGGCTCCAAGAGGAAATGAAGAGTTTCTCAGAGGTCAGAGGGGTCTGTGGAGAGGGGAGTGGGCTGTAACAGAAGTCACCTGGAGCCCCTACTGATGAACTGGCAGCACCATCACTCATGGTTCTTGTGGGTTCCCTGGGTCAATGGCTGTACCAGGCCCAGACAGTGAGAATCCATTTGGGAGCCCTCTGGAAGGATGACTGAGCTTCAGATCTCCAATAGAAGCGATGCTTAGAGTGTCACTGCTCAAAGTGTGGTCCTGGTCCAGCAACCTCAGCATCACCCAGAGTCTGTTAGTAAGGCAGAACCTTGGGTCCTGCCCAGGACCTATTGAGCCAGAATCACCTTTTAACCAAGTGGTCACGGATGGAAGTGTGAGAAGCGTGGGTATAGAAGGAGGAGGGCTTTGCAATGGTAGGACAGACCTTGATTCAAGTCCCAGCCCCATTTGGGAGAGCACCTCCATTTAAACTGGGAGGGGATTCCTCAGATGTGAGACTTCTGATGCTAAAACTGTGTAAGTTCTAGGTAAAATGGGATGGTTAGTCCCTCCAAACCCCTAACTTGTTAGGTCTATGAGCCAGTACCCAAAAGCATGTGGTTAGAGGTCATAAACTAGGTTTCAACATTACTGGCTGTGTCAACCCGAGCAAGTGAAATGAGGTAATAAGTAGTCCTCATATTCTGATGCTAGGCCTGCCTCCTCCCCGTCCCATGTCTAAGCAGCCGATCACTCCTTTTAGAGGAATTGTCAGCACTGACTATTAAAACCTTAAACCTGTCACTCACTCTCAAACTGCATGAGAGAAACCCTTTACAAAGAATGGCAAGGGAATACCTAAACCATTTTGCTGCTCAAATGAACTAGTATTTTTGTTATGCAGTGATTTCTGTTGTCACAGGACTGCTGAGCAGCGAATTTGGGGACAGAGCTGGGAGGAAGGGCCTCCTTCCTCTGTCTTCTTGGATGTTTTTTCTCCACCAGAACCTCTTCCCTGGCTGGATACCCTGTGCCTCTTACACAATAAACCCTTTGAGGCTGAGCAATAATTCGCACATTAAATGTCTCACGGAAAACAGCAGTTTACAAATTAGCCAGGAAAAGGCCATAAACCCAAGAGCTCTGTGGAATTAGTCACACCTAAAACAAATAAAGAAGCAAATAAAGGAGACTGACGAATACAGACATGGCTCAAAGTTATGAGCCCAGATGCCAATAGAGGAACACCAAACCCTAGTGGGTGTTCAGCCAGGAAGTCCTCGCTAATGTTCTGTCATGGAAGAGCAAATAAAATGAGAACAGAGTCATTAAATCAGTGGCACTGAATACCTGTGGTTACTGCACAGCCCGGAGGTGAAGGGCCAGTGAGCCTGCAAACCACCTCTGCTCCTTGTCATGTCAGAGAGGCAAGAACTCCCATGACTCTGGTACCAATCATCCCTTTAGCTTCAGAACTGACCTCTGATGGCTCAGAGTGTGGCCTGAGGACCAGGAGCAGAAGCATCGCCTGGGAGCTTGTTAGCAATGCAGAGTCTTGGGCCCACTTAGACTCGAATTAAAGCCTGCATTTTAACGAGATCTCCATAATTCATGTATGCATGCAGGTCTGGCAAGGCCTGCCTTAGATCAGGTCTGCACCCACCCACGTGGGTCCTCTCTTTGAGCTCTATCAGGTAAGCAGGGTAGATAGCCTCCGCCCTATTTTACAGATCAGAAAAACTGAGCAACAGGCTGACATTTTATCTTGAGAGAGAGGGGCAAAATTGGGAGTAGAGGCCAGGTCCTATGACACCGAGAGCAGTAGAGGCTGTTTGAAGGTGATATTGTTGAGATGAGTCAGTGAATATTTTATTTTATCCTTACCCTTCATTCAACAAATATTTAAGGGCTTACTTCATGCTCAGCAGTATTCTGGGTGTTTAGACTATGTAACTGAGCAGAAAAAGATAAAACAATGATGACAAAAATCTCTGCTTCATGGAACTAACTGTAGGCTTCTGTATGTTTATTTAGAGTTATATTAAAAGAAAAAGTGAATTATACTGAATCCAACAGGCTTTTATCGGAGCCTCACACAGAGATCAGTAGGACAGCTACTGAACAGATATTTAAGATATCTGAGGCTACAGATACTAAACAGATATTTAAGCGATAGGATAACTGAGGCTCCAGAAAGATTAAGTGACTCATCTCATAACTATTAAGGGGAAGAGACCATGACCCAGGCCTCTGACGTCCAGCCAATCCAGTCCTTATTCCTTATAGAACCACAGTACACAATATGCAGCACACACACCAAGCTGACAGGTGGCAAATCCTGGACCAATGAGGTCCACTGCCTGCTTTTGTAAATAAAGTTTTATTGGAACACAGCCCCACCATTTGGTTACATTTTGTATATGGTTGCTTTCATTCTACAACTGCAGAATCGAGTAATTATGAGAGAGACCATCTTGCCCACAAAGCCTAAAATATTTACTACCTGGCTCTTTAATGTTTGCTGAGTCTTACGCTAAGCACTAAGCCATCTTCCAGTATTCAAATTTTATCTTAGAAAAAAAGGGTAAAAACGGTAATAATGAAAGGATTAAACGGCTAAGTGAACACTCCCAAGTCTATCCACCCTCTCCCCCCTGCAAGTCCGTTTGTGTTTGTACCCACCTCCACCTCCATTTCGTCTGTTTCACAGAAAGATTTTTCTCTGCAGGTCCAAGCCTAACTCCCGGCTGTGCTGGATTCCACTCCCATGCCTCTCCTCCTAGACCCTGCTCTAGCCACCACCCGTCCACCTTCTCCATCCACATTTGCTCCCTCTCCAACAGCTCTTGGACCAATTTAAAATTAAAAAACACCCCCAACTTGCTCTCATTTGTGTCTTTCCTTACTTTTCCCCAGGGAAACTGATAATCTGATTATTAAGCCCGGTCCAAGAAATTTATGGTGCCAGACCAGTGAGAGAACTACCAGGGACTGGCACTTCCTTGTATTATATTGGGGAGGATTCAGGTCAGGCAGGTGCAGAAGTTTCTTCCTCCCTTTCTCTTCTCTCTCGCCCCTCCTTCCCTCTCATATTTATCTAGTAGCGACTATGTCCTAGGCACAGTTCTGGGTTTTGGAGGTATAAAGGTAAAAGACTCAAGATGCTCACACATTTATCAGAGATCAGAGAGTGTGAGAGGTGCTATGATAGAGACGCGCACGCACGCACACACACACACAGACACACAGACACACACACACACGCAAACTCTCTGGGAGTATAGCATAGAATGGGGCGGGGGCGGGAAGGGTACAGAGGGGATTAAAAGGAACCGGCACAGTTCCTCTCAGGAGGTAATAACTGAGCTGACTTTAAAAGCTGAATAGGAATTAGGTGGATGAAGAAGGAGGGAAAGGCATTCCAGATAGAAGACACAGCACATGCAAAGAAAAGAGACACGAAACAGCTACGCAAGTTCAGAGAACACAGGTGGATACCTATGGCTGAAAGGTGAGACGGAGGCAGGAGGCAGATGAGGAAGAGCCTTGGGGACTAAGCTAAGGGAACCAAACCTGATCCTCGCAATATTTTTCAAACGTGAAAGGATCGAAGCTTGGAGAGGTTAAGAAATCCATTCCGGGTCACCAGCTAGTAAGTGGCAGATGTGGGATTCATACTTGGGGTTGCCTCTGAACCTGGGCTTTTAACCACTGCTCTACCTTGCCTGAGCTCCTAAGGCAGGAGCAGTGAGAATAAAGAGGAGAGGATAGATTCCAGGAATGCTGGAGAGGTAGACACTGGTAGGACCTATAGGGCCCAGGAAAACAAGGGGACCAGATAAGGGGAAGGGGTTTGGGTAAGAGAGGGAGGAGGGACAGGCCTTCGGTCCTGGCTGGCAAGGCAGGAAGCACATCCAGAAAGAACCAGAGCCAGTGGAGGGAGGGGCTGAGGGCTTGGCAGACCTGGTGGGGCTGAGGAGTGGGCACACTGGGGTTGACAGCTGGGGTAGGAGGCTGTGATCCAAGGGTGTCTGAACCTGATGCACAGCCCTGCCCACTGCCCGAAGGGGTGAGCGTTCCCTCCCTTCTGCCACAACAGCCGCTTATGGTACGATAGTCCTTACGACGCTGCTTAGGATCTATAAATATGTCTGCCTGCACCTCTAAACAGAACACGTTGAGGTCAGAGACCAGGTTTACTCAGCTCTGTGCCCCAGCACGGAGCCCAGTATCTGGCCCATGGAAGGTGCCTAGAAACTGCCCAGAAAGAAAGGAGCGCAGTGAGGGCTGTGAGAGAGGGCACCGGCCAAGCTTGGCTGGCTCGGTCCCCCTGTGTACCTGTTCATAATGTCTGGCCTGCCTACCTTTCAAGGTCTCAATATCACAAGTCATAAATTATTGGACTGCGATAGGGAAATACCAGTCCAAATTTGATGTGTACATGGAAGCAATCCGGCTTCCCATCGACTAGTTTAAAGAATCAAGTGGCAGTTTAGGAACTTCTCCACATGTCCTGTGATATAAAAACCAGAGGGGAATGGAAGAGGCCACGAAGTCTCAGTTTTAGGCTAATGTTGCCCATGATATTCAAATGGCCAATTTGGCTTCTCTAAGAGTTTATGATTTTTCTCTTCCAAACGTTTAACTTCCACTTACCAGGAAGAAGTTCTCACTAGACTCAAACATTGAACAGTGAGGGCCGTTCCTACTGTTTTTGTTCCTTACGCAAACAAGAATGGCAGTTTTTCTTGAAGAAAACAGGATGAAATCCAGCCCAAAGCTTCAAGTGGGAGGCAAGTACTCTGTCCCAGGGGGCTGCCCTCCGTGGAGCTGGACCCTCTGAACTTCCCGTGCATTCTGACCTTTCAGTAGAGAGGCTAATACGTGTGGGGTCAAGTGCTCACTCTCTGCCAGCTGTCACAACAGACTTCACCAAAAGTCACTTTCAGTCAATGTGATGGTCTTAGTCTGCTCAGGCTGCTGTAACAAAGTACCATAGGCTGAGTGGCTTATAAACAACAGAAATTTCTCTCTCACAGTTCTGGAGGCTGGAAGTCTGAGACCAGGGTGCCAGTACGATCGGGTCCCGGGCCCTCTTCCGGGTTTAGACTACTGACTTCTCCATGTAGCCTCACAGAAGGAGGATGAGGAAACTCTCAGGGGTCCCTTTTATCAGGGCACTAATCCCATCATGAGGGCTCCACTCATGACCTAATCACCTCCCTAAGGCCCCATCTCCTAGTACGATCACATTGGGGGATAGGATCTCAACATATAAATTTGGGGTAGATACAAACATTCAGTTTGTAACAGTGACTAAGGTCTAAGGGACAAGATTCTGAGCAAGAATTGCAACAGCCCATAGTGGAGATGAGGAGAAAGGCGGCCGTGGGGAGTGGAGGGTTCCACGGCTAGTCGGACGTGACCTGGCTCCATTTCCCTGTCTGGAAAGGACACCTTGACCCCTCCTCTCATGCCATACCACAAGACCCTGTAGCCATTTAGCACAGTGGGTTGGGCAAAGAAAGAACGTTCTAACCATCAGAATTGTCTGAAGACAGACGGGCTTGCCTGGGGCACGGCGAGCTTCCCATTGCAGGAAGTGTCTGAGCAGAGGCCAGGTGACACACGGTAGGATTGCTGCCCAGGGGGCTTGAGCTTCAGAGAGGAGACCAGTCCTAGGCGTCCTGGGCCTTCTCCTTGCGTCCTTTTACTCCGGAGCGCCTTACCTTGCCCGAATCTAGCTGTCCGGGCCACTTCCTGCGCGCCACGGAAGCCCAGCATACGGCACACCACGTCCCCATCCTTCTTGTCCCAGCTGTCATCGCACACCGTGCCCCAGCGCCGGTCGTGGTACACCTCCACGCGGCCCTCGTGAGGGCCCGAGCCGTTCACCAGCCGGATCATCAGCGCCTCCAAGCCACCTGCTGGAAGCAGCTCACAGTCACCGCTCTGCTCCGGGCACGCTCACCCACACCCAGGGACCTTCCCTGACTCCCCTCAACTAACCGCCTCCAGTGTAGGGAGGAGGGGGCTGGGGCTACAGCCAAGGCCAAAACTGTGGCCAGTAGAAATCATGGTGTTACTCCTGCCCTTCATCAGCCTCCTTCCCTCCACATTTTATTTTCTTTGAATAGACTTCTTTTTTTTTTTTTTTTTTTTTTAGTTTTAGGGTCACAGCAAAATTGAGAGGAAGGTACAGAGATTTCCTACATACCCCCTGCTCCCAACATGACAGCCTGCCCAATTGTCAACATCCCTCCCCAAGAGGCACATTTGTTGCAATCGATGAACCTACATCGACATGTCATTATCACTCAGAGTTAATAGTTTACTTGCTGTTATACATTCTACGGGTTTAGACAAATGTACAATGACATCGTCACCATTATAGTGTCATATAGAATAGTTCAGTACCCTAAAAATCCCCTGTGAGCTGCCTGTAAAAATGCAGGTTCCTAGGCCCACGCAGACCTACTGGGTCAGAACCTTGTTGGCAGCAGTCAGGGATCTGAATGTTTTACAAGTGCCCCAAATGACTTTACAGTAATACATATGTATGGGCTGGCACTGGGAGCGACAGGATTCGATGATCTGTAATGTTCCTTCCATTCCAGTCTTCAGGGATTCCAAGGCCAGGAAAGAGGTCCAAATTGTCTATTATACAGCTAGAACTCACCTGGAACATGTAGGGTGGAGGTGGGGACATTGTAGAGGTGGCTGTGGCAAGGTGACAAGTGAGTGACAGAAAAACCCCTATGTGATCTGCCAGAGAAAACAGCAAATCTGATGGAGTTCTGCTCCCCATAAGTACTGCAATTCTGGATGACTTTTTCTTTCTTATTTTGGCCATGCGGGCTCAGGGGATTCCCATTGCTAATGACTGTGATTTAGCAAAGACCTTCATAGGCCCCTTGGGGAGATGGCAGGATTAATAAACCCCATATCTGTGCCACATGAGAAAGGAGAAGGATCAGAACTGGCCATGAGTCTGTTACGTGCTGCCTGGGCTGGGGAAACCCCAGCATATTCTATACAGAGAAGCTAAAGAAGTCACCAGAAAAATACACCGTTCCCAAGATGCTAAAGATTACAGGGTGACTACTTTGGAAGGCTCCTTGAAATGTTTGATGTCATTTTCTATGCTTCCTGCATCTCTCACCATTCTCCCCATACATAAGCTCCCACCAGGTTGTCAAAAAAGGCTGCGAATGATGAGCAAGAGAACACAGAAATCCTGGAGAAAGAAAAACCTGGGGAGAAGCTGGAATGCAGAGGCCCCGTCTGAAACAGAACGGCCCCCTGGAGCGGTAATGACATGCTAACCTGGAGCCAGCAGCGGCAAGTGAGGCCTGGCCCCTGGTTGGGAGCTTGGCCCTGGGGAGGTTGGCCGAGGCTGAGATGTCAGCCTTGATTTCTCACAGACCTGCCTCGCCTCTGTCAGCACCCTGTCACAGTGGCAGGAGGCCGCATCAGGCCAGGAGGCCTCCAACAGAAGCCTCAGTGTGGGGTCATAAGTAGAGGGAAAGTGGCAGGAGGATGCTGTGGTTCTGAGCAGCCCAGGCAGAGTGCAGGGTGTCGGGTCAACATAATAGGAAGAGGCTGGTGGAGGGGGTGGGGTGCGGGTAGTCAGGACTCACGTTCAGACATTTGCCCTTATTCTCTCTGCCCTGGTCAGCCTGAACTTGCTCTGTTCATGTCTTCTTTTAGCCAAATAAGTGACTGACTATCTTTTAGGAGCCTGATCCTATTCTAGGAGCTGTGGGTACATCCATGAACAATATTTAGTGGGAAGGACTAGCCATAAAACTAACAAACAAATACAAGTATAACTATGGCCAAGTATTGATGAGTGCACAGGTGGAAACAGAGGCACAGAAAGGAAGTGGGGGATGAAGGGAGGCGCCATCTTGGACAGGGAGTTTGGGCAGAACTTTTCCTTGTACACCCAGATGTTTACAGGGTAGGGCCTCTGTTTTTAGCTCCTCTTACCCCAGATTTGGAGTCAGAGGTTCTCCCCCTTTACACAGAAAAGCAGACAGAGAAGAGTCCCTTGAAATCAAAGCTGCAGATGTCACCATTACTTAGCGCATGGTGCTACTTTTACCTTTGGGCTTTTTCAACCATCACATGATGATAAGCAGAACCACCCAGATGCTCTTAGGAACCTGAGCTGAGGGAAATGGAGAGAGCTGAGCAGAAGCAGAAGCAAAAAGAGGCAGGGACCGCGGAATTATCGAGCCATGTTGGAGATGAGACACTAGACTGGGAGGACAGGAACCCCTGGTGCTGTGGCCCCAGAACTGCCTTGGATCTGAACGACCTTCCCATTCCATGCTCTGCAAGGCCCGCTTGTATTATGAATCCTGATCTTCTAAAGTTTTCCCAGGTGTCCTTACTATAAGTCCACCCATCGAAGTGACCCAATGAGTCTCTGGTCTTCGCCAGCAAAAATACCCATAGAGAGCACCTGTGAATCCCACACACCCATCTAAGGGCTGCTTAGCTACTTACCTCTTGGGCCCTGGGTGGATTTGGGAATTTGGATGGAGGAAAACAGGGTGGTGGTGATCCCTGTGGAGAGGCAATAGGGGACAGTGGGAAGAGGCAGGAGCTGGACTCAGGCACAGGGTTCAAATTCTGATTCCACTATATTGGCCAGATGTGACCTCTCTATACCTACCCTTTTCTTAAAATGGGTACAGTGGTGGCAGTTGGGAGCAATAGTACTTGTCAAGGGCTTGGTACATCATGGGCACCTCTCACTGTGAGCTCCCATCCCTGGCCAGTCATTGCTTTGCCCAGCAACGTGTAGGTCAGCTCTGAAAGTTCTTCATGCATTGCTAAGGATGGCTTGGATACAGCATCCTGAGCAGGGATGTATCCTAGACAGCTTCTGTGCAAAGCAACCCTGCTGCTTAAGGAGTAGGAATGAAGGGAGTTTATTCCCCCTATTGGATTAATCTCCTAACGTCCTCTGCTCTGCCCAGGACACAGTTCCTGGCTCCTTAGCATATTAGGGGAGGGAGATATGGGCATCAGCAGAATACTGACTTCTGATGTCAGCATCTGTCTGCTCTCGTGTGGGCTGGATGTGATTCGTTAAGCGAGGCAGCTCTGGAATGGTCCAGGAACGTGGTGCTAAGGCTGAGGCCACTGTGGGGCTCCTGGCACAGACCTTATAAAACTCTTATTTTGAGAAGGAGTCTCTTCTCAAAGTGAATGTTTGTTTTCTTTGCCTTGTAAATATATATGTAGGAAAAGCAAGGTCCTAGACAAAGCAGGCCTGGTCTACCCTAGACTCCTCTGGCTTTGACTATCTGAGCCCCAGAGCTGGGAGGGGCTTGCACCCTCCCTCCCACTTCAAACACAGGAATCCTCTCCATTCTGTTCCAGGCCTGACAGCTGCTCATCCTGCCTCTGGGAATGGAAGGGAACTCAACAGTATCTCCTCGAAATCCGTTCCAGGATTTAAAAACCAGCATCTGGTTTCATTCATAGAGCGCAGGCATCTCCAAAGAGGCTCCAGTGTTTTTTTGTTTTGTGTTTTTCATCCAATGATTCGCTACCTTGTTTTACTCTGTATACTTAGGGTTTCGTGCTATAATTGGGGAGTGAGATGCAGAATGACTGACTCTGTCTTTCGCCAGCATCTGGCGGGAGAGCACAATCAGGAATAGCTTCTTTACTCGGCCCTTCAGACAGTCTGGGAGGACAGCTTAATGGCCAGTGGCTACCATCTCAGAACTAGTTTCCAGGGCTGGAGTAGCCTTAGAACTACCTACTACCTGCAGAGCTTGTCTACATCTGGCTCGGAGCTGCCCTCAAACCCAGCCACAACAAAGCCAAGTTCTGGGCACTACCCAAGTGAGATTTCATGTCAAAGATGGACGGCGAAGGGAACAAATGTACACTCAGGTCCCACTATATGTCAGACACTATGCAAAGTGCTTCATTCATGTATTTTCTCATTTATTCTTCATAATTGTGCCAAGAGTTAGTTATTATGGCTCTCACCGAACAGAGGAGAAAACAGTCTCAGAAAAGTCCAGTAATTTGCCCATGGTCACACAGCTACTACAAGGGGCGCTTTAGAATCTACCCCTGTATGAGGATAGTCTCCAACAGTTCACTTGTGATGTAAAGGCACCAGCAGGGTGGACAAACACTGTTTGAAAGGATGGATCTGGGATCGAGCCCCAGCCACACAGCTGTCAGGCCTTGTGAGTAAGGTGCGTAGATGATGCCTCCTCTGGGAGGGTGTCCCTGACCTCTGGCCCCAGTATGCGCTCCCCATATATGAGAAATATTATACTACCCTTCCCTCTTCCAGGTCTCTCTGTTCTCACTGTGAAAGTGACAGCCACAGCACCCTTGTGGTTCCCATTTGCAGCCCCACCTGCAGGCAGAAAGCCTGGCCCATTGCAGTGCCCCAGTAACTGTACTGAATGAGTGAGTGAGTAAATGAATGAATGAATGAGTGAGTGAATGAGTGGGATTCGCAGCCCTTTGAGGGGCTCTAGAAACAGAACCGATCCCTAAATCCCCCAGAACCTGCTCAGCTGTGCATCAGAAGGGCCCCAAAGCCAGGGAGGAGGGAAACCCAGCCTGAGCCTGAAGCGGCTCCTTTAGGTTTGTTTTCCTAACTTCCATGCCCCTGCCAAAGCGAAACAAGTCAAAAGAAAGGAAGTTGTGAAGAATAGAAATAAACACATGGGGCTGGGAAAATAGGCTCCGATTTTCTGCAGCTGCAAAGTAGAGCCCCGGGGATAATCTGGACCAGCTGCCCATTAAGGAAGTTGAATTTTTATTCTCTTGTGAAGAAAGAACTCCCCATGCCCCCAGCCGCCCGCAGCCCAGGGGCCCTGCATCCCTGAGGTGGAGGAAATTGGGCTGTGTCCTTCTCTGGACATGACATTCCTCTTTTCCCTGACAACTCGGGGAAATGTGGTTCATATGGGAAGGACAGGAGCCATCCCACAAGCAAGCTAAGGAATTTCTGGTCAGGCTCTGCTGGAGGGCATCGCTTTTAAAATGTGGTCTGGCCAGTGGGTGTGCTTTCTAAAATGCTATTTCCTAATGATAATTAGGAAACTTAATATGCTCTGAATATGCTGCTTGATGCCTCTTCAAAGCACTTGTGTTAGGTGGTCTCATTTGATGTTTGCAGTCTCCTCTAAGGCGGGTGGTATCATACTCATCTAACAGGTGAGGAAGCCGAGACTCAGAGAAGAAAAGTGACTTTCTCAAGGTCACATGATAAAGTGGTCACACCTGGGTCTCTAGACCCACAGCCCAGTGGGACCACTGTACTGTGTCTTTGATTGGGGATCACACAGAGTGCTTAGGATATTACTGGGTAGAAGGAATAGCAAAAATTATCTCCTAATTCAACACGCTGGATTGGTTTTAACTGTTGACTCATCCGTTGGTCTTCCCAATCCTATTGCATGTTCACTGGAAACTGGGAGTTAGTCTTGGCTAATTTTGTTTCTCCAATGCCCTGCTCACGGCTGCCTGGCTCCTAGTAGGTATTCAAGAAAAATGTATCTGATTAAATAATAAATGAAGCACTTTTCCTGCCCAACCCCAAACCAGGAGCCCTCCCCATCGCAGTGGGAGGACGTCATTTATGCCCAGAAGCTCTGCTCAGGGCTCCATTTGTAGGAATTTACTGCGTGGCCCAGTGCAGAGGTGAGTCCTTTGCCTTGCTTTTGTTCCTGAGCCTCTCAAAGGGCAATGAGGGGTCAGTGAGAGTCAACAGGTCTTTAGGACGAGAAAGAAATGCTGCAGAGCCTGGAGAAAGTCAATGATGCTGAGCTCTCATTTTCTCAGGCCTACCTATAGCTGCGAGGAGGTGTCCTGTTTACGTGGCAGCCCACTACAGGCTTCATGGACCCGCTGCCTTTACCTCTGCGTACCATGACTAGAACTAGTGGCCTTTCCTAAGAAGGCTCTTTCACACCCTCTGCCTTCACTCATGCTGTCCCCACCTTGCCCTGTTTCTTCAGTTCTGCTTCTTCAAGTTCAAGGTCTGAGACACCTGGCTAGAATGCTTTCCCATCCCTATATTTCAATTCCTTGAACACAGGACCTGCCTCTAGCACCATGTTGACCACTTTCTAGCTCTATGACCTTGGACAAGTAATTTAGCCTCTCAGAATAGTTTCCCCATCTGGGATAACCACACATACCTTAGAGAGTTACTCTAAAATATACGTGAGCTCAGTGAACTGGGGTGATCACTTCTCAAGAAATCGTGTTGAACTCAAGATAAGCCCCAAAGATCGAGGTGAGGGACCGAGGCGCTGGGGCTAGGGACTCGCCCAGCCTCTGAGTCAGTGAGGAAACTAACCATGACTCCTCCTACCACAGCATCCACAAGACCTCCTGGGCTGTTCACAGGATTCGCCCCCCTCTTTCATCTTCTCTTTCTTCCATCAATCCCACCATGGTACTCTTTAGAAGAGAGGTTGAGATCTAGTGCCAGGGGAAGTAAGTCCATCCAGATAACTGGGTCCAAGCAACACCTCCAGGGTGTTTTCCGTTGTCAAAATGGCACTCTGAAGTTAATGCAGTGGCAGCTAACGCTGACTCAGTTACATCAAAAAGACACCCTGGGGACCTCCCCAGTTACATCAAAAAGACACCCTGGGGACCTCCCGATTTTAATCCACAGTGCCTTTGGCATGCCTCACCTCCCATCCCAAGAGTAGAGTGCAAGGTCATGGGGATTAAGAACAATTCTCGAGTTTGTTTGAATTGCTTTCTACATAAACCGTTTAACCATTCCTGGTTTTAAAGTACGTCTCAGTTTAAGATTTTCTTGCTCCAAGACCCACATCAAAGACTAAAACTTCAATTCCTCGGTGGTGCCAAGGCGTTGTTTTTGTAGAAAATTCCCGTTCACCTTCCATCTGAGGTTGGTGTCACTAAAGAAGTCTCTTGCAGGCCAAATACCAGAGACCACTGCATGTTTGCCAGGGCATTGGGAATGCCAGTTGTCGCCGGAGCTGCCTCCAGGCCCGTCTTGGAAAGAGGGCACAGCAGTGTCAGCTAAATGTGGGCGATGAGGGAAATGGAGACATAGCATGTGGCAGGCTCCCTCGCTCACTCACCGTAGAAAGAATAGGTGCTTAGGGAACAGTCAAACCGCTCACCTCCACTCACAGGCGTGAAATACCCTGCTAGACTGACAGTTAAAAAAGCAAACCTTCTCAGGTTCCACTTACACACTTGGCTGCTAATTCTTAACATAAACTCCAAACACTGGTGTGTTTATTTTCTTCCAGTTAGCCCTAAGTTTTGGCTTTCAGTTGGTTCCTGCTTTCACTTAGTATATATTTAGAATACAAGCATTAGGGGTCCGTTAGTGACCTTTTAGCACCGCTAGAGCACCGATCCCCCAGGGGGCTTCCTTTCTCTTGCCTAAGCAGTTTTTCTTCGCCAGGGCCCACCCTGCAGCTCACCTCTCTCCTCTCTTTCCTTTTATAAGACACGAATGCAACATGGCTTGCTAGCTCAGCCGTTCCTAACCCTCAGGCACCCCCGTCACAGATTAATCAGAACGGAACAGTTTTCTGCACATAGCAGTATAAAAGCTCTCCTGGAAGGGGTCACTAGGAAGCTTTCAGGAAATGTCACTGGATATGTTTTTGGAAGGCTTAAGATAGGCTCTTGGCAAACTGGAATGTTTGGAAGGCCAGATCCCATTCTCTGCACAGAACCAAGGGAGAGGAAATTGCAGTGGAGGAAGGCTGAGGCACTGGCCTCCGGGCTGGGTCAGAAGGGGACTTGGATCTCAGGATGGCTACTCCACAGCCTGTGCTGCTCCCCAGATCTCACGTCTCGTCTTCTCGGGAAGTGTGTTTCTGAAAAACGGGACTTTCTAAAGGGGGAACGGCTCAGAAAAGAGAAAGAGCGGGAGCATCTGAGAAACATGAACTTGGAATATGGACCTTTCCATGGGGAGGAAGGGTCTGCACACCCTGTGCCCGGCACTGGTCACAGGGTTAAGGGCCGTCAGGAATAGCTGAGGCTTCGTTACCCCTTGGTTCTGGCCCCAGGCTTGTTCTCCCCCTGGTTTGTCACCTCCCTGTTTACAGCCCATCCTGGCTTCCCGGTGCCCAGAGGTCAAGCCTGAACTCCTGACTATTGATCCCCACATACCTCTCCGGCCTTATTTTTTGTTTCTTACATCCTGAACCCTGGCCATGTCAAACTATTCGGGTTTACCAAACAATGTTCTGCTGTTTCATGCATGATTCTCTTTACCTGGAATACTTCGCCTTCCACATCTACCTGTTGAACAGCAACCTGCCCTTCAAGACTTGGCTGGAAGACACCTTATCAACTGACCTCTATAACAGGAGGCAAATTAGCCTTTGTATATATGTCTACTGTAGCCTCAGCACATTCTACTGTGATTAAGTGTTTTTGTTACCTGCTAGACTGTGAGCTCCTCAAGGTGAGGCTGGGTCTTACCCACCTTTGGTTCTCCAGCCGTTGGCCAGTGCCTGGTACATGGCAAATGCTCAGTAAATGTTTGCTATATAAGTAAATAAGCAATGTTCTGTTTCCTGAATGTTTTCTTTCCTTCCATGCATCTATCTTTTCTTTATGATAGAAGTGAGGGAAGCCAGTCCCTCCCTTCCCTAGGGTCCCATCTCAATCTCCCTCATCCCTGCTCCTTCCAAAGCTAGCGTTGTGCCAACAACCTGCTTTCTGATTCATGGGTTTTAGGCCTCTGCTGTCACTTCTGTCCCTGCCCAGTTTTCATCTGGTTCCCACTATCGACCTCATTCACCACGCCCTATAGCGCTCATTCCTTTTCTCTCTGGTGTGTCCCATTCTGCTTCAGCCAGGACTGGAAGCAATGTTTGCTGCAGGACAATTGTTCTGGGCGAATTTTGTGTCCCTGTGTATTTTTGGTGTGACTAGATATAAATTTAGGGGAGGAGACATTTGAAAAACACTCTTCTATCTCTACATATGCTTGGGTGTTTGCATCTGCCCAGCACTCGCTCTATAAGGCTAGAGAGAAGGAATGAATGAATACACAAACTGAACAAATGTGTGAGTGAATCAACACTGCCAGATATGTGCCAGGTGCTTCTGCACAGGTTATCTCAGGAAGGCTACTGTGCTCAGGTCAAACAATCACAAGAATAGGAAAAGTAAGCAAGGCGGGAAGGGCTTTGCTGGCAGGTGCAGAGTACACCCGGCCCCCACTGCCAAGTGAAAAGTTTGCTGTGGCCTATCTCAGAGCCACGGAAGCAGGTAAGGCAGCCAAGGCTTGGAGAAATGAAGAGCAAACTCTGAGACAGGGCAGGGTAACTTAAAAGTAACTGAGAATTGCTGAGGAGGAAATTAGCATCTCCAGATCAACCACTAAGAACAGACAGAGTGGCCGGTGAGGACCCCACACTGTCAAAGGCCAGGAGAATAAAAGATGACCCAAGGGTAGCAAAAGGACTCCAAGCCAGACAGGCCCGATCTGTGTCCTGGCTTCAATTCTTATGAACTCTGGTGACTTCCAGAAGCTTCCTTATCCTCTTCCCTCAGCTTCTTCATCTCTCTTACATCTGTAATCATGCCTCCTGAATATCACTGTGAGAATTAAGTGAAATAATGTGCACAGATACCTTACTCCTCATAGCGCCAGGTACAAGTCTGTTGATAGTATTACGTGAATGGTTAATTTTTCTTAAGTGTGGTTTACTTTTAAATCATGCTGTTGCTGGGGTATTAAAGTTGTATGAGGTATTAAGGATGTATGTGCAGTTAAATTAGCAAAGAAATACAATTGTATGGTCCAGTAGCTGTCTCTCTCGTGTTGGAAAAAATACTAACTTCTGATGCTACGATATCCTAAACAGATTCCTGGAGCCACTGCTTGCAGCCGACTGTAGGTACAGGGAGAGGAGGAAGGAAATTCATGAACTCCAAAGGACTCTCTTTGCACTCCTTATTCTAAAACAGAGATGGAAACATTTTAGCAGCTTGGGACAAATACTGTCTAGAAGCCACCATCCTGATCATTTATTTGGGGCTTATACTGCATAATGGGGGTACCTACTGCCCTAAATATTAAACACACACACAAGATGTTAAACATTCTTCAAGTTTTCTGAGATGTCACTGATAACTATTAACACACCCTGGCTTAGAACTGACCCCTGAGTCATTCTGCATATTTTTTTCCACGTGAAACCAAATTGAGGAAAAAATTTTAAACAATCTGAATGTAGATCCTACTTTAAATTCATGCTGTGGGGCTTAAACTAAACTATATCCTTTACCCACCCGCTAGCTGCAAAAAAAAAAAAAAGAAAAGAAAAAAAAAACCTATTTATTTTTCTTGCAAATGCACCATATACAAGGGTAAAACAAATGTCTTTCTGTCTTGAGATGTGTATATATAACTGTCCCCCCCACCCCCCGGCCAAACTCCCAAAAGCCAAACATCTAACAGAATGACTGATATCACCCTTGCTTTAAACAAAACAAAACAAAAATTTTACCTCTCATCAAGCAGAAATCAGGAGATCTGAATTCTAGACCCAGTTTGGCCATGACCTAGCTCAGGGACTATGGGAAGTCTCTCTGGCTCTCTGTTCTTGGTCCTTGTTCAGAGCTGGTAGGGTGGGCTTGGGGGTGGGAGAGGAGTTGATCTGAAACCCACCCAACTCTAAAATCCTATGACTCCAGACCAAAACATGGGTAAACAACTGCAAGATTTTGGAAAAAATATGTAATATTAACCTAAAACATGGGTACCGAGAAGACCTCTCTTATAAAGCCCTCTTTGACGGAAACAATCATTTTCGGATTCTGACCTGAGGGGTGTCTTATCTTATTTTTCTCATCAATCCCTTTCATGTAGTAACAACTCCACCTGCTGGAACTTTAGGTTCATGCTGCTAAAGGTAGGCACTGTCTGGTAAGGTTCCATGGCCTGAGCACAAGCTGGGTTACGGAAGGAGGGTCCGTCCTCCACCATATCCCTATTTGAAGGAGGGTAGAGCTCAGAACCCCTTCTTCTTACCCATCAGATCTTACAGTGAGGATGCTCAGGGCTCAGGGAATGACTAAGAAAACCCCGGAAGTGGGCACTCAGCGTGGGTCAGAATTTCTGCAGTTTTCTGAAAGATGATCCTTGGCTTCCCCTTCAGAGCCTCAGCCCTAGGGGTCCAGTTAATTCCTCTGGGACTGGAGTTCCGGAAACTAATCAGGAGTCTGAACACAGTGTGGGTTTGACGTGGTCAGAGGCAGGCCAGGGAGTGGAGGCCGTGAGAAGGCACAGATCTCAGCCCTGAATTGCTGCGATGGCCCCCAATAACACCCCGAAATCCATATCGCCCGGTGAGGGAATCACTAGGGCTTTTAAGGAGCCCAACCTACTCTTCAAGATCAGGGGCCTAAGCTCTCATTCCAGAATCAGAAGTCAGAGGCCTGGGTTTTTGGTTCCACCTCTGTGCTTGCCTTGGGAGAGTGAGCTCTCCACTCAAGGCCTCTGAAAATGGGGAGATGAATGAATGGCCTCCCGTTTTGTTGTTCGACAATTCCTGCATGTCTCCCATATTCCTCCACGCACTGTGTAAAAACCTCCTGTTGATGGCGTTATCTCTTTCTTCCCCAATCCATCACTGATGGTGACATTTTTGGGCCTTGACAGAGGGCAGGAAGGAGAAGCTTAGATCTTTGTGCAAGGGCTGTTGTCTGACCTCTGGGCTCCAGGGAGGGTGTAGCCTCTTCAGGGCAGGGAGGAATGCCAGCAGTCCCTGAGACAGGGCTGTCCAGAGCTTACATCAGCCTCTTTCGGTATAATCAATAGGCTCCAGGGCCAAGTGGATTAGACGCCTTTTCCCCTAAGCTCCCCACCCATGCCTAGGGGAGCCCCGCACCACTGGCTCAGTTCCCACCTCACGTACCGTGCACCCCCAGCCTCAGAGCCCAATTCAAGTGCAGAGCCCAGCCAGCTGGGTCCACAGAGACATGTTAAACAGTGAAGAAAGCATCCTTGGGATTCATGGTGACTGATGACCACCACCTCTCCCCAGGCTCGGCCAGTGCAGACTTCCTCTGTCCTCTCAACTCAGCTGAAGAACAGTTGCCAAAAAGTTCCTGACAAGCACCCCTCTGGCATGTGGGCAGCATTTCTGATCTCCCTCTAAAGGTCATTTTTCCACAGCTCCTCCCTTCCTGCCACCCCATCAGGAGTTGTTTATTTCACACAGCTAAATGCCATGGTCCTTCTCAGCTACCTTGGCAACATTCCATCAGAGCACGGTCAACAAAGAGAACAGGAGAAGGCAGCAACCCAAAGACAAAGTATGGTGCCCAGCCCAATTCATAAATGTGACTTAGATATATCGCAGATGTCCTAGATCACATCCAGACTCCCTTCCTTTGCCATCAAAATTTCCTTTTGGCTCCTGCAGGGTCCAACAGATCTCATGTAGCCGGGACACTCCTAGTTTAGCCTTTGGCTGCCCTTGAAAGGGACTCTAGATAATGCTAGGAAGACTGCCAAGAACATATATTGCTTTGTGGATTACAGCATCTAAGGTGAGGTGGGCATGTGGAGTCTAGGGTAAGTGTAGGCATACCTCGTCCTCAAGAGTGACAAAGTGCTATCACGTACATTTTTCCTGTTTAATCCTTAATCACTGCCCCGGGAAAAGGAAGGGCTGAGGAAGGAGGAAGCAAGTTTCAAGAGACCTTGGGAAAGGACACTACTGAGGAGTGAGGTCTCCATCTGGTCCTGCGTGACTGGGATGAAAGTGGCGTTGTAAGGACCTACTGAAACCAAAGAAGATCAGCCCTAGGGAAACTCTCAGTCTGGGTCCGAAGAGTGAATCTGCATAGGTATATGAGTGTCTACAGGAGAACCTGGAGGCGGGCGCTCTCTCCCAGCCCAGCCTCCCTAGAGAGCCAAGACTGGAGCAAAGATGTCCTGGAAGAGGATAATCCACTTATGCCTCACACAGGGTGGCAGCATGTCAGAGCCCAACAAATACTAGACGCTGATATTTTTTTGTGACTTGGCCAGGAGACGCTATTCACTGAGCCTTGGCTAGGAGACTTCATTCTTCTCTGGCAATCTCTACAAGGTTCTACATGTAGCCCTTTGGGGAAGGAAGGAGAAAATAAACCCTAGAAAAGAGTGTTAGCTAGGTAGGCTGGCTTCCCTTGTAAACATCTGAGGAAGGGCCCTCATCAGAAAGATGCCCATTCCGAGACTTGGTGGCCTGCCAGATACTGAGATCTCTTGCATCTCTGCTCAGTTAGCAGCAAAGGAGAAAAACCAGAGATTCCGCTTTGCCTCTACACCTTTCCTCATGTAGGTACTCAGGGAAGTCATGTGTTTTAATGAGGCCAGTAACTGAATTTTAGTGAGCATCTCCAATGATTTTAGGAAGTATGTCTGAATCGGTGTATTACATAGAACAATAATAATGAACATTACTGAGTCCCAACCACATGGCCAGGCATTGTAATAAACACTTCATGTGGATTAACTCATTTAATACTCACAATGATCCTATGAGGTAAAGACTCTTCTTATCCCCATTCTATAGGTGAGAAAACTAAGGCACAGAGATTACATATCTAGCTAGTGAGGCAGCCAGAAGAAAGCCCAGGCAGTCTGCCCCCAGATCCTTCCACACAACCACTGGGCTTAGATCACATCTGAAAATGTGGCCTGTGACCCTGGAATACACTTATCTCTTGCTGGACCAGCAGAGCCCTGAACCAGGTAGTGGGCTCCTTTGACACTAAAGCCGTGGACCGTGGATCCACCTCTGGACCCCCAAACTTTTGGGGCTGGTTGGGTGACAGCTACACCTGTGCTGACAGAAAATCCAGCAACCCCAACAGAATTTTCTTACTGGAATCTCCTGCTCTGTCTCCTTTCTCTCCTTTCTCTCCTTTTGGGCCTCGGTCACCTGAAACAGAGGAGGAAAATTGGCATTAGAAATGGAAGTAAATCCTAATGGTAAATAAAGTACAATCTGCAGAAGACTTATTAACGCAAGACCAGAGAGAACCTCAGGCAGGAGCCAGTAGCTCTGGAGGGCATGGCATGATGGAAAAAGAGCTTGAGCCAATTCTGCTGCCTGTTCTGGTCACCCCAGGAAGCGGAGGGCCCCAGCTGAGGAATTTCCTTCCCTCCTCATTAACACCTAGGAAAGCAGTGCAGCACAGACTAAAGGAGTAGTGATATTTAGCAGGAAGAAGACAAAACAAAGACATTCCTATTAAATAGTCAAGGGTCTGGAAGTCCACATCCAAGTTGCTCTAATAAGCATAAGAAGAGAAAAGGAAGGCTGGTCTTCAGTTACATAGGGAGAAACATAGGTTATATATCAGGCAGATTTACCAGTGGATGAGGCTATAAAACATGAGGGAGAGGCCCCAGGGAATTGTGAAATTTCTTTCCCAGGATATGGTTAAAAAAAAACAGAGAAGGCTCTTTTCCCAGCTAGCATCCTACTCTACAAAAATGTAGTAGGCTCTGACACTGCTCAAGCGGGAGTTGAAATGACCAAAGAACTCTGTTCCAAGTACCTCCATAAAGGTATCTGCAAATCAAAGTTCATGGCATATTGTCTGGTGAAAAAAATCAAGCCAATAAGTTTCAGAGGAGGATGCCAAGTGTGATTCAAGTTTTCTTTAAAAACAAAAAACAAAAAACAAAAAACAAAAAACAAAGGCAACCATATATGTAAACGTGAATATGCTGAGAAAAAGGTCTGGCAGGATATGCTCCAAACTGTTTACAGTAGTTATTCTAAAGAATAACAGCCTAAGAGACCTAGGGCGAGGGGACCCGCTTTCTACTTTACACTTCCTACACTTCTGTATGGTTACATTTTTTCAACAAGCATGTGCTGCTTTTGTAATCTGTTTTAAAATCGATTGTAAGAAATGTGGATCATAAAAGGACGGAAAACCTCAGGCTGTTTAATCACCAGCCGGGAAGTGAAATAAAAGTTCCCAGTGATGCAACGATGCAAGATTCAGAGACCGTCCTGGATGTGGGGTGGGAATGTTAGCAGAATGTCTTTCTTAGACTTCAGTTTAACAAGTGAGAGGCCGAGTCTGGAGAAAGACTGTCAGATTTCCTCGTCTTCTTCTGCAATGATGATAGGTCTGGACGCTTTTGAAATGAACGTGAAAAGACAGAGACTGACTATAACGTGGGCTCCCCTAAAACAGAACGAGGCAACTAGCAATAAAAAGGGAAAAGTCAGAAGAAACACTATTGGTAATGCAAAGCTGAGAACTGACTTAAGTTTGAAATGTCTGGGGAATCAAAATAAATTCCTCACAGTCCTGTGAGGAATCTGGCAGTGGTGGAGAGGAGGTGGCTGTCCCAGGTCTGCAGCCTCTGGGTCTCTCCTGCGGGCCTACTTTCCTGGCGTGGCTTCCTCTGAGCTGCAGCCAGTAGTAATCCTGGTTCTCCCTTGCATTTCTACAACACTTTCGAGTTTACAAAGTGTTTTTACACATGCGTATCCCATTTAATCCTCATGACAGTCCTGTGAAATATGGTATCATAAGGATTTCTAGTTTTTGGATGAAGAAAGTTGTGTCTAATGACGAGATTAAGTGCCTTGCTCGAGGCCACTTAGCCGGTCAGGGGCAGCCAGAAATCGAAGCCGGTCCACTCACTCCAAAGCCCAGGCTGGTGAGCAGGGGTGCTCAGAGACCATTATTACCTTTGAAGCCACGCATGCCCATTGTTCCTGTGGCTCCCGGCTTCCCATCATCGCCCTTGGGGCCGGGCAGTCCTGGGGTTCCTCTCTCCCCTGGAAGACCTGGGGAGACAAGAGACAAACTGGAGAGCCTCAGACTCAGAACTGGAAGGACCCTTAGAGGTCATCGTCTGGCTCAGCAGTTGACCTCAATCATGTGCCTCCCCTTGCCTGCCTCTGCTTCCTGGTTCTCTCAGGTAATTTAAAGATGCTACAAAAGCAGTGTTTCAAAGGTCAATACAAACCTTCCCCATCAGCACCTTTTATCCAGTTCAGTTAGGCCCTTACCCCTGAAAGAGCTATTTCTATTGTGAGTGATGGTGCTGGTGCCAACCCCAGTTAGGAGATGTCCCTTTACCTCCAGCTGTGCTGGAGATTTAGGTTTGCAAACTTTTTTTTCGGAGCATTTTCTAAGTGCCAGGCACTGTTCTGGATGCTTTGTATAAAGTATTTTATCTAAGCCTCACAGTAAACTGAGGTAAATATTATTTCATCTGTGTTACAAGTGAAGAAACTGAGGCTCAGAAATTAAGTAACCTGCCCATCGTCATGCAGCAGAGAGTGTTGGAGGCAGGATCTGAGTCTTTTTGAATTAAAAGACCCCTGTCGGTCAGCTTCATCTCACGCTGATTAAAAGAGCTTACTGGTACTCAAGGTGGGAGGAAGATGAAATAGCTTCCCGTCGTATTTAGGAAAAAAATCAAAAAGATCCTTTTCTTGTAAACACCAGGAAGTCTAGGGATGGGAATCATAGACTAGAGGAAGGGAGAAAGTCAGTAAATTAGATGGACGCCCTGCTACCAGATCAGACCCCAGGGCTCCGACCACGAGGCCCCACTGCTGCCCCCCCTCCACCCTCGCCCCTGCGTGTCACCAGGGAGAGCCAGAATCAACAAATGTGACAGGCCTGGGCCCCCAAGCTCCTGACCTAAGCTCACAGTTATTTCTGCAAAGCTTTAGTTAATTATTAATTGTTCTTTCCTGCTGTGGTTGTTAGTTGGTTTTCTTTGGGCTTTTGCTGTGACAGGGAGAAACCATCTCCTACTAATCATTCCTCCAGAGGACAGGTGGCCCTAAGAGGGTGGCGGGACCTCAGAGAAGGGCTTAATTTCTTTTTTTCCTTCCTAACACAATGTTCCTAGGTCCAACGGCCCGGTTGCCTCAGAATTGTGGATCTAATGCAGGATGTGCCCAGAGCTCCCCATCCTATAATTTACTAAGGCAGAAAAAGGGATTCCACGGCACAGACAGCCCTTGGGCATTCTCAATTTTGAGTAGGGAGCTTTCCCGGGGAGCAGGAGGCCAGGAGTGGAGGCCAGCCATGGGCTCTAACTCTGCCAGCCTCTACTTCCTCTCCTGTCTGCAGTCTCCTTAGAGATTTAGGAAGGAGATGGTTTGGAGGTATGACTCCTGATATAAATGAGCAGACACCGTTTCCCTGATAAACTTCGCCTTGTCTTACAATATTCAGAAGACTTTACACTTTCCTAGAAAAATGTTCCTTACAGTAGAGGCTCAGGAATGGACAGAACGGGATGCAAAGTTTGACAAAGTAATGGAACAGGAACTTCCCAGACAACAAGTCTAAGAAATACCTAACAGTAGTTTCCCAGGTAATGTCATTTCATTCAATGTTGGCGTTTTGTTATAATGCTGATGGGATGCCACTGGAACTTACCTCTCCTTTATATCTATTAGCCTATGGTAAAACTGGTTTTATTATTCATTGTTTTGCTTCAAGTCACAGAACCTATCAACGTCGTTAAGTAAGGACTTATTGTATCCTTTCCAGAAGCCCAAAAATTACCCTCCCCACCAGCTCCTGGAGCTTCAGGGCTGTCACTAGTGTGTCTAGCAAGATGCGGAGGGAAAGGTGTTTATTGACCTGCACAAGTTCTGCAAGAGGTGGAGGCATCAAGTGCCTGATGATTCAGGAAACACTGAAGGAGGCACAGCATACCTGGAGAGTTGATCCAGATCGCAGAATACCCTCAATTCCTTCTGAAAGCTCTGGTCACACAGACCCTGACTCCTGCCTTGGGAAGTGGCTTCAGGGAGCTATAAGCCTCTCATGCACTCTTTTCCTTCAGATCCTGGTGTTTTCTATGAAAAAGTGTTTGCTCCATCCTATTGTTACACCAACAACCTATTAGTCTCTTAACAGAACAGAGCATTCGAGGCTGAGTTGATTGGGCACTTTCCCAGGGAGCCCCACCACCAATACCAATGAGAAAGCAGAGGGTCGGCGATGGATTGGGATCCCTTCCCCTTCCTGGTGTGCCCAGGTCCCTCCTGGAGGTCTCCCTATTACCTCGAAGTCCAGGTAATCCAGGGCTTCCAGGCTCGCCTTCCTTCCCTTCATCACCCTGATCACCTTTGGGGCCCGGTGGTCCTGAAGGGGTTACAAACAGCACCAAGGTTAGAGGGCAGCTTTTTGGAACAAGCCACTTGCAGAGGAAACACAAATCCCTTCTTTGGAGAGGAAGAATCAGCATGATGCTTTAGAAGCATCCAGGACTCTACCCTGCCCAGTCTTATATGTGTGTGGTGGAGCAATCAGGGAAAGCTTCGTGGAAGAAGTAATATCCAAAGTGAAATCTCCAGGTGGAATAAAAGATGACTAATAAGCAAAAGGAGGGGTAGGAGTGTGTGATGAACTGAATGTCTGTATGTCCTCCAAATGCATGTGTTGAAGCCCTGACCCCTTCGGCGTGCTGGTGTTAGGAGGCGGGGCCTTTGGGAAATGATCAGGGTTAGACGAGGTCACGAGGATGGGGCCCTGATGATGAGATTAGTGCCCTTGTAAGAAGAGCCACCAGAGATTTCTCTGCCTCCTTTCCACCCTCTCTCTGGGGAGCATACTTTCTCTGTCAAACGAGGATACAGCAAGAAGGCGGCTGTCTGCAAACCAGGATGAGGCCTCTCACCAGAGCCCAACCATGCCAGAACCCTGATCTCAGACTGCCAGCCTCCACAACTGTGAGAAAGAAATGTCTGCTGTTTAAGTTACCCAGTTTGTGGTAGGTTGTAGCAGCCTGAATAGACTGAGACCAAGCAGAAGGGGCTAGTTCCAGGCAGAGTGAACAGTCCCTATAAGAGCTTAACGAAAGAGATATATGAGCCATGATGGGATTAGAGGCTGGGATAAGAAGGATGAGAAAGCAGAGGTCCTGAAGGCCTGGTCTGAGTGCTGGATTTGACCCTGAGGCCACCAGGCCCCATGGGGGCGGGGTGGGGGGCTGAGAGAAGTGCATGATCAGATTTGCACACAAGGAAGACCGCCCAGCCCGCGATGTTGGAAAACGGATTGAAACAAGAGGGAGAGCAGAGGCAGGGGGGCCAAGGAGAGGCTGCACCCAGGTGAGAGGTGATGAAGCCCTGAGTTAGGAAAGTGGAGGTCGGGAGGGATGTGGGCCATTGGTTGGAAGGAGAAGACACAGACGTGGCTAAGCATAGGTGAAGGCAGGGGAGGCAGCCAAGATCATCTTCAGAGTTCTGGCTGAAGCACCTGGATGAAAGAGGGGTTTCTAATTGCTCCTGAGTGGGGCTTCCTTCCAGGGCAAGACTTCAGTGTGGCAGGAATTCTAGCGTCTGTTTCAGTCCCCACAACAATACTGGGTATTGAAGTTACTTGTCTGAGGCCACACAGGCAGCTAGCAAGGGAAGGAGCTGTAGTTCCAACTCAGGGCTGTTTGGCCCTCTGCCTCACTCATCGCCCTAGACATCTTGCCATTTCCAGAATGCAAACTGAACCTTCCCGCCCCCGCGGCCTGCTGTTCCCAGGCTGGTGAGGCAGAGAGTCAACCTGCTATCACCACCTGCCCCCACCCCTCCCAAGGCTGCTCCTTGCCACCTTCTTGGCCAAACCTTCTCTGTTCCATCGTTCCCGCTGAAAGCAGGCACGGCCTGTTCGAACACACGTACTTGGTGCCATTTGACATTTACCTCACACTGCCTTGTCCTGTAGTCATAAGTGTATGCGCGCTCTTTTTCCTAACAAATTGCCGGCTCCCTGAGACAGGACTACATCCTCGACATCCCTGTTCCAGCGGTGAAGATTCAGACTCTAAGCTCTCCACGGCTGCTGCTTTGTGAGAGGAAAGGAGGACCAAGGAAAATGCACTGGGTTGAAGAGCATCCCCTCCAAACGCACGTCCACCCAGAACCTCAGAATATGGCCTTTTTGGAAACAGGGTTTTTGCAGATGTAATCAGTTAACATAAGGTCAAACTGGAGTCGAGTGGGCCCTGACCCAATGACTAGTATTTGTTATTAGAAGAAAAAAACACTGATAGCCACATGGGGAGAATGCCATGTGATGATGGAGACAGATACTGGAGTGATATGTCTACAAGCCAAGGAACACCAAGGGTTCTTGCAACATCAGAAGTTTGTAAGAGGCCAAGTAGGATCCTCAAGCTTTTGAAGGGAGTATGGCCCTGGGCCCCCTTTGATTTCAGACCTCCGGCCTCCAGAACTATGAGAAAATTGCTGTTGTTTTAAGCCTTCGAGCTCGTGGTCCTTTTGTTATGGGAGCCCTAGGGAAACCAAAACATGTATACCCACAGCATAGCAGTAATGTCTTGCACAATAAATATTTGATGAATGAATGAGTATATGAGATCAGAGGGTGTTAATACATACAAAACAACCAGGAGGCCAAGATCAAGATGTACTGATACATTCCAAAAGTTGGCACTCTCCTCAGACCCTAACCAAAGTTGACAGCTGTTTAATAATTCAATGGCACATGCACAGAGAAAAAGTAATCAACAATTTTAACATGCACAAGTTACACGAATCATTTAAGGAGGACTGGGTTTTGGAGCCAGCTTCCTCTTTTCTGTAAAGAAAAGCAAAGTCAGACTGGCCATATTGATCTCAGTTTTCAGGTGACAGGGTTGGGGCAAAGAACCTGTTTGCAACACACCTAAGATTATACAGCAAAGGAAAGACATAGCGAAGAAGCAAATGAGCTTCCCATTCTCGCAATCTCCTGGCCAGGTTAAAGCTCCAGAAAGGGAATTGAGAGAGGTACCTGGATCTCTGCACTGCTTGAGCTGCCACTGGGCTGGACCTCTGTCCCCCAGTACACCCCACCACTTTTCACTCTCCTTTGCCCACTCCACCCCTCTCCTTGTGGAACACAGGGCTCCAGAAATTGAGCTGGTTAAGTATGCAATCGATCAAACTCTCCAATTTGTTCTACTGGCTCTGATGCGGACGTGACTCAAGGTATGGATCTTCCCGAGAGTAATTCTCACAAGGGGAGGATGCTGCCCAGGGGAATGACCCTGATGGTGGGGCATCTGGGTGGCAGCTATCATTCGGAAGGTGGGAGTTGAGTATGGATATGGAGCATCTTAAGTTCATGTCCTGGTTCTATAAAAATCTAAGTATAAAAATTCCTTTCCCGGGCATTTATAGTGAGAAGTAAGTGGATTAAAAAACATAGTGGATATAAAGGGCCTTGGTAACCTTCGAGTAGCAAGGTCATCCTTGAACATCTGTACCCCACTTTGTATAACACTTTATTAGAACTATTCTTAGACGACTGTGTATGAGGGTTCTAAGTTGCACCTGAAATCACCCTGCCAAGCTTGGCTGGGTCATTCAGGGAGAGTCAGGTCTGAAGAACATCCTATACGTGGACATAGTTTTTAAGACACAAATAAATGCTAAGTGAAGGCCTTTACTAGAGATTATTGGGAAAAGGTTGGGGTGGGTAGTAAAGGTGGGTGCTGGTTTCTGAACCTTGCTCAGCAGACTCAGAGGAACCTAAAATGGGGCCAGTGTTAGTTTCGCGGGGCCAGGATGCCTGGAGCTCTCAGGACCAAGCGTGTCTTCAAATCATTGCTGTCCGTGGGTAACGCACTCCCGGGGCCTGACTTCTTATCATTCTCTCTGGAATCCAGGCTGAAAATCTCAAGCTTGCTTTGCGACTTCTCCCTTTCCTCTGCCCTCCTCACCCTGTCACTCTTCAAGGCTTGTCATTGAGGCAATTCCCGTGTCACGTCTCTACCTCCTTCCTCACTGCCACCGAGCACATCGAGGTCCTCCTGGCCTCGCTCCCAGCCTTTGGCACCTGCTTATCTCCAGTCTCTCTCTCTGACCCATTCTGAGCACTGCTGTTGATTGATCTCATCAGAATCAAATGAACTCAGAGCCCTCAGAGGCCCCCCACAGGATGATGTGCTATGGTCCCCTCTGTTGGAGACCCCTGCAGGTCATTCCCAAGTGATCCCTTCTTCTGCAAACTTACAGTGGGATGCTTCTGGGCACAAACTCTCTTTCGCCTCAGCAAAAACAGTCTCCTCGTGATGACCCCAAATCCTCTCCTTTCCAAGAATCCCTGCCCTCTTAGCCCATGGGCTCACCTTCATGTGCACCCTTCTGATCTCTTAGGGCACCAGGGCAGAGCCCCCAAATCTCAGAGCTGGAAGGAGCCTCAGGCATCACTGTGCATGAACTCCGCATGCAGTGGGGGATGCCCCTGACTCTGATCGGGCCACCTGTGCCCACTTGTGGGACACTGTCACTCACCCTGGATTGTGGTCCCCAAGGAGATTAGTCCCTCTGTGGGGCTGGAGGCACCCACTCTGTGGCCCTGTGCTTCGCACGGTACCTGGTACACAGTAGAGACTCAAAGAATGGTTTCTGGGCAGTCATAGAGGCCATTGCGGTATCAGTGGTCCCAGGGCTATCTAGACAAGCTTTTTAACTTTTCAACTTCGTACACTGTTACTTTCTCATCTTTTCTAGCACTGGAGCAGGTCAGAGAATGGAGGTGGGCTTGGACACAGGGGAGCAGGGTCTATTTGTCCTCCATCATGAAAATAGCCCCAGAGTCCCCTCTACTGTGCTTTTGGTCCAGGGTGCCAGCTACTCCTTCCTAACTGCTTCTCAGAGAGGGCCTGGGGAATGGGACCCCTGCGCCTGGGGTCCCCTCTCAGAGCCCGTCCACCAGTCTCGCCTACTGCCCCACATTGCCCCTGGGGCAGTTCTGCCCTCACCCAGGCTGCTCATGAGCTGTTCCAGCTGGAAGCATCTCCAGAACAGAACAATCTTTGGGAGAAACACCAGGATTCTTCTGGGAATCAGCGCACAGGGAGGGAAAAGCAACCCACTCTCCCTTCCCGGATCCTGGAACTAGAGATGGGGTGGGGGACTCGCGCGTGCCAGAATCTGGCCAGTGACCTGCCAAGAACAAATTCCCTTGACAGCTGATTAAGTGGGCCTGGCGCCAGCAAAAAGTGACCAAAATCAGAATGTAAACACCACCCCCAGAGCCATGCTAATCCCTGGGGTGGCTGACAGAGGTGGAGTCCCTTAAGTAATGACTCGAGTTCTATTTCCTTGATGTCACTGGGGCACTGGATGCTCAGTGCTGTTACCTTTACACTCTCGTGAGCTCTGCCACTTCCCTCATTCCTGGCATCCTCTCCACCACCCTGAGCATGTGCGTGGGGCAGGGACTGTCAGCCCCATCTCACCACGGAGGAAACTTGGGCCCAGAAGTGTGGTGGGCAGGCTGGGTGCAATGACTCATTTTCACAGCATACTCTCCACTTCCCGGCAGAATCAGACGTGGAAGGTGAAACGACTTAGTGCCATACAACCCGCCCAGAAAGTCGCCCCCCAGCCCATGCTTCCCAATCCTTGGCAGAAGAGAAACACTATTGACATGTTGCTCTGATCAGAGACACTCAACACCTCCGACATATTCTTATTCACAAGAAGCCAAAGTTTCAAAGTTTGAGCCTGGAACCCAGGGCTCCACAACGTTACACCATCCCTTCATAAACACTTGTTGAACCGGGCTCTCTAATCTACTAGATGGTGTTCTTTTTCTCGAAAAAGCAGCCCATGGATAAATTTGCTTTGCCAACTTGTTTTCCTGAATCGAGAGATGTGTTTCCTAGTCCCAGTTGGGCCACTGGCTCCAGATTTGACTTGGGGACGACATTTCCCTCTCTGGGCCTCAGGGTCCCCCACGACAAAACAAGAGGAGAGAACTAGGTGATTTAAGAGACCCATTATCACTCTAGCTCTATGATTTTATAAAACAACCAACTCGCAAACAGAGCCATCTGAATATGCCCGCAGAGTTCTGCCTTCAGGTCCTTGCTTACACCTTCCCCCTTCCCGGTGCGCCTCCCTTCTCAGGTTATCGTTCCTTCTCGTTGATTCTTTCCCCCTCCAGTTCCTTTTCCTCCCCTGGTACGCCTCCTCTTTCGGATCATCTAAGTTCTCTCTGCTGCTTGCAAAGCCACAGATTTCAACAGACCTGATTCATGCTGAAAACCCAAAGCAGAAAACAGAAAGTATTGCTGTGAATGTACACAAAAGACAAACTGGAGACAAAAATTCATAGAAAACTGTATAACAAAGCGAGAGAATGAAAACCATTTGGGGTCAAGCTCAAGAATAACATAAATAAGCTCATACTTGAAAAATACATAGTTAAGTATTTGTGGATTCTGAGTCAGGAAAGGGCAGTGTGTGTGTGTGTGTGTGTGTGTGTGTGTGTGTGTGTGTGTGTGTGTAAAGACTAAGAGAGGAAACAGACAAAGTTAGGGCAGAACAGCCACTCTAGGCAGCAGTATATAAATGTGTGGGAGCTTATCTGGTAAAACATTCCATATTCAAAAGCCAGAGTAGAGCTTTGTCTCGTTAAAGTTGAATGGTAATTACATTCAGACATGCCAAACTCAATTCTCTTTGATCATACCAACTGGGACCCTGGCAACCATGAGACAGGGAGGTGGGGAGAGCCTGTGAGGGACTACCCCGCAAATACAGGAACGGAGCCCAGGGGACCATGCTCCCTTCTCTCTTCATTGCTCATAGCTGGTTTCTCTCCACCTGGAAAGCAGGATGGTCAATGACAAAAACATGGTTTTTGAGCCAGAAAGACCCGCTTTCAGATCTTGGCTTTGCCACTTGCCAATTGCACAAGAAACAGTAAAAAAGTTATTCAAGTTTCTCATCTATAAAATGGGGACAATAATACCTTCTTGCAGGATGTGACGATTAGCGATCTTCAATGCGTTTGAGAATTAGAAAATTAATGAAAATATAGAGAATTAATGTTGAGAAAATGTCTGGCTCATGGTAGGTCAAGATTTGGTGTAGCTGCCACTCTACTAAGTACCTGCTATGGGCAGGGGAGGTCAAAAAAAAAGAGAGAGAAGATGGGAAAAGCTAAGATCCCAGTGGTATGGATTTGAAAGAAGAAATTCTACCTCTAGTCCTTCTTTGATTTCTGAGAGGTGAAATCTAAAATGACCCAGGACAAGAAAACTAATCACCTGACTGCTCAGGTTGAAGATTTAATGGTCGCTCCACAAATATTCATTGAGTCCCAGTTATGTGTATTGCCCTGTTGGTGCTGGAGGACACAGGGATGGACAGATGGGGGTGGACCATGATGTAATAGAATGAGCACTGGGCGTTGGGCTAAAAGTCTGGCTTGGTCATTGAATTGTACACTTGAATGGGTGAATCTTACAGCATGTAAATTATGCCTAATTAAAGCTGTTGAAAACAAAAGTCCTGGGTCAGATCATTACCAGCTGTGCAGCCTTGAATAAATCAGCCATTTCCTTCTGGAGCCTCAGTTGTTTTTCTGCAGGAATCCTACCCCACCCTCAGTAATGAAACCTGCCTTCCACCAGCCTCACAGCTGGTCATGGGGACCCACTTTCAAGTAAAACAATATACCCAAAAGCACTCTGTGAACTGGCAAATGCTATGCAAATGGAAGGCCCCATCACTACTATTTTACATTTTGATCAATGTACACGCTCAGAGGAGGGAGACTTGGGTGAGCAAAGGAGGCCAGCATGGTTCTTGGAGGAGGTGGGTTGGAGTGAGATCTAAAGGATCAGTGGGATTTGGATGACGTGGAGCAAGAGAAGAAGGACGCATTGCAGGAGGAGGCACAGCTGGAGTAAAGCTACAGCAGTGGGAAAGGCGGGCTGTGTCTCTGGGGCAGTGACGAGACGTGTCCCACTAGACTGGATGCTTCACACAGTACAGGGGGTGCAAGCTGGCCATCTATGGACCATCTATGGCCCCCAGATGTGTTGTATTTGGCCCACAAGGGTTAAGCAATTAAAATTTTCTAAAACATTCCATGTTTCTGGTTTCTCTTGAAAAATGGGAAGACCTTGTCAATGCCAGTCTGGCCAAAATGGGCTGGACTTGCCATTGCCTCTACTATTCCCCCAACACCGAGGTCACTTTACTCACTGATACTGCTCCACTGGTCTCTGCAGACAGTTCTGTTTGTAACCCCTGTATTCGAGGAACAGTTGGAGAAGGCAGGAAAGACAGGCTGGGGCCAGGTATGCGATGGAAGGCACACCAGCTCTGAGATCGGAAAATCCTAGGTCCACATCTGGCTCCATCACTTCCTACCTGCGACTGCAAAGCAGCTTCCTGAATCTCAGTGCACTTGTTTTTAAATGACATCATATAAGATACTCTTGGCATCACACCTGACAGAGGTGGTGTTCAAAATGGTATTATTATTATTATTGTCTACTGTTAGGCTAAGGAGCTTTTCATAAATTCGGCAGAACCCGAGAAGCCATGGTGGGTTCTGAGCCAGGGAGGTGATGCGGGAAAAGAAAACTTCCTGAAAGGTGCCGCTGACAAAGATGTGCAGGGTGGAGGGCAACGGGAAGGCATGGGGGAGGGGACGACTCAGACAGAAGTAGAAGACAGGGAAGTGGTTTTCAAGGCTATAATACCCATGGCCCCCAAGCAAGAGTACAAATGGAGGCCTGCACATGTTTTGCCGTTATATTTAAGAGTTATCTATACAGCTGGCAAATCGTTAAATAAAATATGTTCTTTTACCTGGATGAATACAGCTTCATAAAAGCCTGGAAGGCCAGGTTCGGATCTGGAATGCCAACTCCTTGTAGTTCTATCCAGTGGAACACTATGGCACTGCGCAGGCACCTCCCTGGTCCTGGGCTGAGCCTGCAGCCTGACCCTCTGCTCTTCCTCCCAGCCCCATCCTCTTAGAGGCCTCAACTGGCACATTCGAGCTCTGACTGCTCAGTCCTCCATCAACCAGCCTTGGCCATTCTCATGCACTGAGCGCACTCTTTGGGGGTGGGGGTGCACAGGCACATGTGCAGCCCTGGAAACGGGCACAGGACATTTGGGTGGAAAATCCCAGGGTCCTGTAGGGCAAAACTTAATCAAGGAGATATGGGCCCCCAGTGTCAAGTCAGCTTGGGGAGCTAGGGGGACTGCTCGGCCCTTGGGGAGGGTGCACGAGAAGAAGGCCTGAGCGGGAAGGGCCCAGCTAGGCCCTGTGGGCTCCCTACCTTTGGCGAGGGAGATGTTCCTCAGAGCGATGGAGTGCTCCCAGTCCTTGAGGCGCAGGTCCTCCGTGATGGTGTTGAGCATGGCCAGCTCCTGCTTGAGCTGCAGCTCCATGCCCATGTGCACCAGGCGCATGCGGCGTGTGTCCTCGCTGGCGTTGGTCACCAGCACCTGCAGGTCCTGCAGCCGCGTGCTGTGGAGGGCCACGTCGTAGGACAGGCTGTAGTTGAGGCCGCGCAGGGCGCCGCCCACGTCCGCCAGCTCCTCGCCCAGCACGTCCACCCTGCGCGCTAGCCCGTCGAGAAGGCCGGCGTGGCGCCGCAGCAGCAGCTGACTGCGGTTGCTCTCCACCTGCAGCTGGTAGAGCTCCAGCTGCACTGCATCGCTCTGCAGGCTGGTGCGGTCGCGCAGCAGGGCCACCGCCTGCTCTGTCTGCGCCGCCTGCGCCTGCAGCCCCCACAGCGCGCCCTCCAGCCGCTGCACCGCGCCTGCCAGCGCCAGCAGCGAGTCCGACTGGTTCTGCAGCGCGTCCTGCACCTTCCACACCTGCTCTGTCAGGTCCGCCTGCAGCGGAGCCTGCAGCAGCCGCAGCTGCAAGTCCCGGAAGCTCTCGTTCAGCCGGTTCACGTTTCGAGTCAGCGCCTTCAGGTCTTCGGGCGAGCTCCGGGGCTTGGACACTGCGGAGGAGGAGAGGGAGAGATGAGCGCCACTGGGGAGTTCCCCGGGTCGCGAGAGGCAGGCCCGGCCAGAGCCCGGAATACAGTAGGTGCTCAATAAATGATAAGTGAAGGGAAAGCAGAGGTGGCTATGGTTGAGTGCCAAGTACTGTGCTAAGTCAACGGTCCCCAAACTTGTCTGCCCATTAGAATCACCTGGCCAGGCACCCCACCTGCAGAAATTGTGATTGAATTGGTCTGGGTGTGACCTGGGCTTTGGACTTTTTAGAAGAGCCTGAAATAATTCCAAGGTGCAGACTAGTTTGGGAAGCACTATACTCATCTAACCATTATGTATGAGGTTGATCCATATGAAATGGCCACTTCTTTGTGCTCAGCCTATGATACTGTGTGTTGTTGAGAGGTCAAATAGAGGAGGAAAGTACCAATATTGTCTCCATTCACCGTTAGAGCTGTTGAGGTGGCCCAAGGTAGCCCAGCAAGTAAGTCGTGGAGCCAGAGGGCTTGCTTGCTCCAGAACCCAGGTGCTTCCCCACAAGTCTGCTCCAGAACTGGTTGAAGGAACCATGCCTGCAGCAGACTTAGCATCTAGGCAACACTATTTCCTGGCCTCCTGAGCTCAGAGTCCCTTTCCCTCCTACTCATCTGCTGTGGCAAGGGCCCATCTGGATGGACGTACACACTTTCATGTTGATACCCTCCCTTCTCCGCCTCCTCCAACCCTTCTTCTGGATCCCCTATTTCCCTCTTCACACAAACAACCCATCTCAGTGACTCCCTCCCCCCACCCTTTCCTCTTGGGGAGGTTCCTTTTCTTGGTTATAAGCAGCTATTTCACAATGCGAAGGGGAGGTATGTGCATCTTAAGCATTAGAATCTGGCATCCAGTGTCTCCTGGAAGCTTGCAGGCTGTGCTGACTCAGGTACACTGGGGCTGGGATAGTTGGAGATCCTTGCTGTCTGTTTGCCGTGTGCTGTCCACAGTATCTGCCTCTCTGCTCTGCACACTAGAGCAATGGCAACTGTAGTGGGAGTTGTGGGGAGTGGGAGGAGCAGCGGTGAGGCACAGAGGGAATTCGGCCTTGGAAATCCTGGAATGGAGAGGACCAGGGAACTGAGTACACAGCTTGTTCAATCAATGAGAAAATTTGGAGAGAATAGCATTCTTCCAGAATCTCAGTCTGGGAAGGGGAAAAATTGGTTGTGAGGGTGCTTGGGCATGTGAAGGATCAGTTAGCTGTTGCAGTCCTTTGGCAATGCTTCTGGAAGTATAAGCATTTACGGTGGGCACTCTGGAGCTAATAAGTCATTTCGGATTAGATTTAGGGCCTCATTGGGCTAGATGGAGCCTTGGAGCCCCACCTCAACTTCTCCCTCTGCCAGCACATTAATCTCCAAGAAAATCACACTGCCATGTTGGTAACCCAGCCTCTCTGCCTATACCTGTCTTTCCACCTTCCGTTAGTGCTAAGTATTGGAGCAGTCTGCATTCTATTCGGACTTGAAATTTTTCTCCCTGTAGTTTCTACCCACTGAGCCTGCCCTCTGGGGTCATGAAGAGCTAGTGAATTTTTCCCCCCCACAAGACAGCTCTTCAGAATTTCAAAGAGGTGTCGTGTCCTTGCTATGGGACACCCTTTCTGGTTTAAAATTTGCTCTCTCAAGACTAGGTTCTCAACCTCCATCGATCTTCTTCTGTACATACACCAGTGTGTCAATACCCCCCTTAAGTCTAAGTGTGGTTTTCCAAGCTGTGGACAGACTGGGCAAGGTATGGTGGAAGGATCAGTTCCCTGGGCAAGGGATTTATATAAATGTGGCCAAAACTGGACCTCATTTAGCTTCATCTGAGCTTTTCAGACTTCCACCATTGCATTTGGCTCTATACAGTCTTTGGTAAAAATTTTCCCCAATTTACAGATGAAGACACTGAGGCCAGGAGAGTGTAAGAGTTGTAAGTACAAATAAAGGTTCTGGGGAAATGGATCTGTGACCCAAACACAACCCAAGTAACCACTGGAACTGTCTGCTTAAGAAATCACCATAGGCCGGGATTTGATTTTAAAGCCAGCGTGTTTGTCCAGTATTTGATCCAGACTGGTTGACAAGTATTAGAGACAGGGCAGTTGGCAAACAGAAAGTCTGATATTTCAGTGTCAGTCTCTGCTCATGATGTCCATGGGGTTCAAAGAGACACTGTAGCTTATCGGAAGTAGTGAGAATACTCTGAATTTTTGTCAATACTGGTTTTAAAATCGGGATTGTGAGTGACTAAGAGAAACAGTGCAACCTACTTGATTTAAATCACAGGACTGATTTAAGGCTCCATCTGCCCAGGCCTGCCAAAGGCAACACATTGAAGTAGACAATTTTCCTTTCTCCCACTCTCTTCTAGCCCACATCAGTCCTTCCTTCCCTCTTCAAGTGGTCCCCACACCCGACTGGTGCCCTGCGACCTTGGAGGCCCCTGGCCTTACTCATTGGTCCCCTCATCTCAGAACCTATCAGCTCATAAGCCCTTCTCTCTTTCCAGAAAACGGACTGAAACTTGCCCACATGACAATCAGTTACCTCTCCCCAGAAAGTTCATTTGAGTCTTGTATTATGGTTCATTGCACAACCAATATAAACATGAATCCAAATAAAAGAAAGAAAAAAATTCTTCCATAATCCCACAACCTCCAACAAAGCACACTGGTTTTCTTTCTCTTTCCATGTTCTAGCTCCGCTGATATACGTACCTCATCTTTACAATTTGATTTTTTTAACCTAATATGATTATTTCATAAACATAATCCTATCTTCCTCTTTGTCTTGTATAATTGTAATTTTGATGGCTGTGTGAGAGTCCATCTAGGGGATGTGTTGGAATTTACCCATTCTCTTACTGTTGAGTGTTTTTTTTCAGTTGTGGAAAAGAAATGCAGAAAGGTCTCTCCTTCTTTTGAAATGTTTTCAAGGCAATGCATTAGCTCAAAGGAATGATATAGACATTTTAGGTACCCAGGCTAATCAGAACAGAAATTATTTGGAGGATAATACTCTTTGGGCACCAAATTGTGCTGTATAAGCCCAGCTTCCCTTTTTAGGGATCACTTACCCACTCCAGAAATGAATTATCTCCTTCCAACAGTCACAGTGTGTTCTCAGTCCACACCACCACTACTACCCACCCTCTTCCCCCATTTAATTCCTTCCAGATGTTTGCTGTTCTCAACAGGGAACAATTCTTTTTTGAGTGTGACTCTCTTAATTCATGTTTATGCAAACAGTTCATTTATCTCTCTGCCTGGTATATTTACTTTTAATGTGCTTTAATTATTCTTCAACTTTTATACTTTCACAAAGAGGAAAATAAATCATAGACTAACAATGCTAACTGGCATTTCCCGAATTCTTACTATGTGCCAGGCACTGTCCTAAGTGCTTTCCATATTAATACACTAAATCCCATAACAACCCTATGAAGTAAGTATTATTATTATCCTGATAATCCAAATGAGGAAACTGAGGCACATAGAGGTTAAATAACCCGCAAGGTCACACAGCCAGTGGATGGAGGAGACTGACCGGGCCCGGGTAGTTGGGTTCCAGAGCTCCCAACTCTTAACCACTTTGGGATGTTGCCGAAAGGGTGAAAGGCACAGAACAAACTTTTTAAGAGACACTTATGTGGAATAAGCTAGTTTCCCATCATAAACTAAGGCTGGAGTCAGACTATTTGTCAGGAATCATGTAGAGATTCAAATTTAGATTCTGATTTAGTATTAATGCTGACTGCTAATTAATGTGTTCATGTATAATTTGTAATAATATATAAGTAACATAATAATGTCAGCCTCGGGCTATATCCGGGGCTAGGTGGCTTGCACATACATATCTCCTGCAGCCTCATCTGCATGGCTTTGCCTTCCCATGCCTCAGTCCCAAGTTGGCCCCTGGTCCCATAATTGTTCTTTATGTTCATGAAAAAAATAATCACATGCTGGTTAAGTCAAGGTGCTCCAGATATAACTGACCAGGATGCTGTCTTCCCCAAACACATGAGGCACAGTGACAATGCCAGCATCAGTCGGGAGGAAGAAAGCTAAGCATTCCGTTTGCTGTTTAGTGAAAGAAACCCTTTACCTGTGTACGAAAGTGCACGTTCATTGCCTCACTTAATTTTCAACATAACTAACCTTGGGAGAGAGACAGGGCAAGTACATATTCATAATCTCATTTAAGGATGAAAAGGAGGCTCAGAGAAGTCAAGAGATTGCCAGAAGCATAAAATAAGGATGTATTGTGATCATCTGTCCCTTAATCCAGTACTCTGCCCTCTACGCCTGTTGCTGAGATAGTCAGTCACATACCAAACTCCCAAATGTATATGGGGAAGCAGGGCAGAAAGTGACATTTATTAAGCACCTACTACTATATGGCAAACTCATCCTAGTCTCCTACTAGAAGTGGCTTCACTTACTCTTCCCCACAACCTTGTGAAGTAGGAATCATTACACCCATTTTCAGATGAAGAAGCTCGAGCCATTGGTAGAGCATGAAAGCAGGCCCCGGAACATCGGTGAGCACAAACTGAACTGGAGGATGCACGGAGCACATGCTGACTGGTGCCAGCTGACAGCTATGATATACATATTAGGATGGCCTGGCATAAGTTCAGAGGATAAAAACCCCACCACTATGTTATTACTTTCCCTAGAGGTGTGGCTCTGTCCTCTGTGCTCCTGGCACGAGTGTTCTCTTTGGTGGTCCAAGCAGACAAAATCTCTGATTATTCACTGTTAATGACTGCAGAAATGGGATCCAAGATGAATTATAAATCAAAAGGTTCCTCTAGAGGAGACCGTACCCAGGATTCCTGTTTCAGTGGCTAGAATATCTGAAGTCATTACCAATGATGTCAGGAAACCCAGCCTTTTGATGAAGCACATGAATCTAATAGAGTAATTCTTTGTGAATTCACAAGTGGAATCGGGGACCTGCTATTTGGACTAATTTAGTGCCCAATGCAGAATCTTATAACCCTGGTAGGTGGTCAAAAAATAGTTGTCAGGTAAATAAGTGAATGACTGAAAATAGAGAGTGTTATGAGGCACTGAAGTGCCTGTATCTCTTCTTGGAAACAGAACTTGAACTAGTGGGGATGGATAGAGCCTCACACTCTCTCAACTCACCTTCTACTCCAGCCAGGGCTACAAGTGACCAACTTATAGTGGATGTAACCTGGCAAGATATCACTTTATCTACATCTCTGATCTTTTGCTTTCTACCCCCAGGCTTCTGTAACTTCTCAGAATCATGAGACCTACCTGGACCTCATCCGTGCATGGCCTTGACCCTTAGGGAAGCCCAGATCTATGTGGGCAGGAGCCGATGGATAGATATTCTCCACAGACGATTCTGCAGTTCTTACAACATAGCCCCTTAGAAAATCCTGCCAGGACTGAGCCCCAATGGCCACAGCAGAAACCAGCTCAAGGACACATCCTTGTATTTGCTTTTCCTCCTTTATGATTTCCCCACTCCCTCACTCCTGCTTCTCAGGATAACTTCTCACAGTAAACTACCAAGCCCATGTTTAAGGCTCCAATTTCCACAGAAATCCCAGGCTAAGACAAGAACCATCTCTTCCTTCCACAGCACAAAGAGGCCGATTGTCTTCCCATCTTCCTTTTTGTACTTTGCTTCTTCACATCTTGATTCCCTGTTGTCCTACGAGACCACAAAAAGTTCGGATTTAAGATATTCATTTGTTCATTCATGCATTAAGTCATTCAATACATGTATATGAGGTACCAACTCATTATATGGATCTGTGTGGGGTAACTGCAGTTGGCTCTTCATATCCACTGGTTTTGCATCCACAGATTTAACCAATTGCAGATTGAAAATATTCAGAAAAAAAAAAATCCCAGAAAGTTTCAAAAAGCAAAAGTTGAATTTTCTGCACTCGAAGCACTACACTGAATTCTCATGAATGAAGTGATGTGTGGGCAGACCCTGCTGTAGCCTATATACAAATATAGATTATATGCAAATACTATACCATTTGTTTAAGGGGCTTGAGCATCTGCCGGGGTCCTGGAACCAATCACCCCTGGATACTGAGGGTCAACTGTACAGAGAAGTCTAAATGCAACCTTTGCTACCAAGAAGTTAATCATTTAGTTAGAATGCTGCACAGAAAAGGAAACTGTCTTATAACTCCTCTGTTCTTAGTTTAGTTTCCTGGGGCTGCCATAACAAAGTGCCACAAACTGGGTGGCTTAAACAACAGACATGTACTTTCTGATAGTTCTGGAGGCTGGAAGTCTGAGCCCAAGGTGTCAGCAGATTTAATTTCTCCTGAGACCTTTCTCTGTGGCTTGTAGATGGCTGTGTTTGTCCTGAGTCTTCACATGGCCTTCCCTCCGTGAGTGTCTGTGTCCTAATCTCCTTTTCTTATAAGGACACAGATCATATTGGCTTAAGGCCCAAACCAGTGACCTCATTTAACTTTAATTGCTTCTTTAAAGCCCCTGTCTCCAAATATAGCCATTTTCTGAAGCCTTGGGGGTTAGAACTACAACTTAGAAATTTTGAGGGGGACAAAATTTAATCTATAACAAGTGGTTAGTGGAGGCCTTTACTAGAGATTAACTGGGAAGAAGTTGGGGTGGACAGTGAAGGTGGGAGCTGCTTTCTAAGCCTTAGTTTTGTCCCGAGGAGGCACTGACCTGACAGACATGGCCAGTGTGAGTCTCGTGGGGCCAGGCTGCCTGGACTCGGAGGATCAAGCGTTTATTCAAATCATTGCTGCCCATGGGAAATGCACTTTTGGGGTCTGACAATCCCATTTAGCAACAAAAATCTGGTGGAGAGTCTTCTCTGTCCTCTAGTGGGCCTTGCTGTTCTTTTATTGAAGTTATTTTTAGAAAGTGGCCCTCAAAGACATACTAATTGAATATAGTTATAAAGAAATAAAAAAAACTCTCCTGATAATTTAGACTCTGTTCTCAAACCACACATGAAAAACACAGTCCCATTAAAGAAAAATGACTTGTCCTATGGTACACACTCGCTGACCTTCCCAGGCACCCCTCATTGGCATTTAAGCTGAAGTCTCCTTTGATATAATAAAGCCCCCAACCTGTAATAAAGCCGTACATCAGGAAAGGGGGTGTAAACACTGCTATCTTAGAGCTCACACTTGATCTTACCTCCAGCACTTTTCATTCTATTTGAAAAGTAAAAAAAAAAAAAACCCTAACTTGATGGATTTCACTTAATGAATGACCCTTCTATATAATGTGGTATCCACTCATCATGAAACAGAAACTCCTTTCTAGAATTTTATTTCATCATTAAGCTAGTAAATTGACCATTTACATAAGTATAATTGGTATACAATATTATTTAGTTTTAGGTATACAGTATAGTGATGTACATATTTTAAAAAATACAAATAAGTGTTTGAATGTTATTAAGTCATGAGATAGTTTCAATGTTTATTGAAAAAAATGTCCCCTACTTATGTAATAATTGGATCATGAATAATTAATTCATTTATTTGGCACTTACTGATTACTAGGCACTGTGCTAGATACTTTGCCATATATGGAATCTTTAATTTTTATAGCAGTCCTCAGAGATTGATATTATGGGAAAACTTAGAGTTTTTGCTATACAGACAAGGCACCCACATTAATATGAAATTACATATATGTAATGGCACAGGTGCTCCACCACTCAAATGCCATGTACTTTCTCTCCGCCTCTCCAAAGGCCGGGCCCATGGTTGGACATGGGGGAGATTAGTAGTTTGGGCTCTAACGGTCCAGTGCAGGCCACTGTGTCAGAGCTGGGCTTTGTGTCCACAAGATGTGAACAATCTCTTCTTAATCTGGCATCAGAGTTTCAGCCTCCAAGCCTGTCTTTTCCATGTCCCCCAAGGGGACCTCTTGTCCACACCCTTCTAGCCCATAAAGGTGCACTGTAGGTTTCAGCAGCAATCAGACAAGAAAGTGGCAACAATAGGCCTGAAAGCTGTCTTGGAGACCATCTGGCTGCTCTTTCCTATTTCACAGGTGAGTCCTGGACAGAAGAATCCTCTTGCCCCAGGTCATACAGCCAGACATAGGTGTAGATGAGACCACTAATTTAATGGTCCATTCATTTAACTTACAGAAGAAAAGAAAACGCTAGTATTAATGGGTGTCTACTCAGTGCCAGACCGGGGACTGGGTGCTGTCATGTATCTTATCTCACGTGATCCTCTGAGGTCATTATTCATATATTCGGTTTTACAGATGAGATGTGTCGTGCAGTATGTGTGTGTGTATAATTATTTTCTGTATATTGTAACATTTTGACATCTTAAGAAATCTTTCTGGCTGGAGAGAAACTACTCTTCCCTGGGCTAGCCAGTTCTTGGGAACAGCAAAGAGCCCAGCTGGGAGCACACCTTTGATATCCAACCTGGAGCCACACCTCCTCTGTGACCCTGAGAGGCAATATACCTCTGCTCCAATCATCCCAGGGCCAGGGGCCAGTCAATGAGAGACCAGCTCTATAGCCCAAAGTCCACCAAAACGATTCCGACTGACCTGCGTTGTTTACCCCACCCTGTCTTGCCTTTCTCACAGGAACCCTGTAAAGGTCATGGCCTTGGTGTCCTCCTCACTTCTGTCTCCTGACCCCCCTGGTGCTTCCCTCCCTGTGGCCCCGTGTGCTGTGCCATGCCTGCTGTCTCTAGGACCTGTAAGAACAGTAAACTTTGGTTTCCTGAGCCTCTCTTCTGTGGCTACACCTGACTGACCATTTCAGGAAGGAAAACCAAACATGTTCATGTGTCAGTTTTACAGATGAGGCTTAGAGAGATTGAGCAGCTTGTTCCAGACAACACAACTCATGCATGGCGAGTCCAGGTTTAAACCCCAGACTATCCGCTCAAACCCAGTGCACGGTCCATTTTTCTTGCTTGAGCAATAGCCACTGAGGCTGGGTTAGGGGAGAGCCTTCCTCCCCCTCTCTAGTCTGCCTCACGGCACAGTCACATGAGGCCACAATCTGAAATCAGTGAGGGTGGCAAGAATGTTTCTCTGTTTCTGTCTTTCTGGACAATTTGTTCCATGAGTGCTTGTTTTCAAACAGCTCGATATCAGTCCCCCAGAGTTTCCACATGGCTTTGGGTTGGAGTGGGTGAGCTTTCCGTGTTGGCCAATTTTCTCCGATTCATCTTTTTTCATTTGTTGAAACTGTCATAAAGTATTTTAAGGAGGTTGGAAATTATTATCACTAATAAGCACGTAGGGAATTTGGGCCAGACTTGTCAGGGATCTAAGCACTTAATGGATTTCCTCTTTCAGAGCATGGGGTTTGCAGCCCCCTTGTCAAATCTCTCACATTATTGTTCCTTAAAAAGCAGACTCATGGTGTCAAAAGATCATAGCGCTTGGAGCTGAAATTGATCTTAAAGTCATTTTCTTCTTATTCTCAGATGAGGGAATGAAGGCTGAGAAAAGTGATATGAAACGTCCTAGGTCATCTAGACAGTTGGTGGCAGAACCAGGGCTCGTACTCATTTCTTGAAACCCAGTTCACATCTCATTCTACCATATCACACTGCTGTCCAGGAAAGCAGAATTAGGTATCCATCCACTCATCTATCCATCCATCCATCCATCCATCCATCCATCCATCCATCCATGTGAATTATCATTGACAATAATGCAAAAAGCATTTCCACCCAAACAGGTGGAGTTTTTCCAATTAGAAACATTTACACTAAGAATGAGAGTTACTTTGAAATATTAATTAATCCCCAGAGTATCTTGCATTATTAGGTTGGATATTTTCAGTGTCGTAAAAAGTATTTAGTATTGCAAAACAGTCATATGAAATTGCACCAGTGACAGTCATCAATCACAATATTGTATTATGTGGTTTCAGAGCCTTTTCTACAAAAGGGAAAAATTTTAATAACTTTTAACATATTGTAATAAAAAAAAGAACACCGCGTGCATCTCATGTTTCCAATTTTTCGAACAGTGACAGTGCTGTGTGAAGTGCAGAGATTATATAAAGGAAGTAAATTTCAGAATTTCATAGACTCTGAGAATTGAATGGGTTCTTAGATATGGATTAGAAAGGAAAGAATATTGAACTAAGAATTTAAAGGCCTGGGTTCAAGTCCTTCCCACCACTTCACCTGCTCTCTTGCCTCTTGAACAAGGGAATTTGTCATTTTGAGTTGCTTTTCATCTAAAAATAGAACTAACAACATCTACCTTGAGTTTGTTGTGAAGACTAAAGGAAAGAGTGAGTGAGCCAGACACTGTTGTGTGTTTTGTGCGGATGTTACATAAGTTGAGACAATCAAATAGGTAGGAAGAAAACCCCATGTCCATTAAAAGCCCTATTCGAATTCATACCATTGGTATTTCTACATACCCTTTCTTTATTATCACATTTGTTGACATTAATATTCATAATGGAACATCAAACAGTTGCATAGAGTTTCATATTTTACAAAGCAAATTATATACATTATCTAATTTCCTACTCTGGACCTGAATTTCATTCCTACTTGTATTAGCTGAAGTACTAAGGAAAGTGAGAAGAAACGATTTTTCGCCACTAGCTAGAGACAGCCTCGAGGCTCTGTCTTGCAATTGTAAATTAAAGAGTGTTCCATCCACCTTTATTCTTCATCTTCCCTGTCTGTGACTTTCCAACAACCTGAACACACAGTTCTTCCCCCTCTGCAGCTGAGTGACCCCCAGCACTGCTCCCCTTAGAACCTGGTAATCATTTGGTACTTTCTAAAGCGATCATGAACACTGACTCCCCTCTTTTCAACCACTGCCACCAAGCTTGTCACCTCTCTCACCATAAGGGGACCTGACCATTGTCATCAATAGGCAGACAAATCTTGTAACTTGACCTCCTCCATGAGCTCTCCTCTGGCTATACCTGAAATGCTGCTGCAACTGGATTCAGAGAGGCTTTCAAATGCCCCGGGTCTGGGGAGTTGAGTTACTTCCATATTAATTAGTGACAGACCCTAGGCAGCTGCAGCCACCTCATTTCCTTGCTATACCTCTTGAAGCACATAGCACTGCTGAAGGATTGTGGTAACTTGGTTCGTTCTTGTGCTGTTTGAATATATCTGGAGCTGACGTGTTTGAGTGGATTGGTAGGCTGGGAAAAAAATCTCCTTAGCTGTCACCTTCTCCATGTTTCTTACTGCCCAAGCCTGCTTTATCCCTCTCATTCTTAGAAGTGACTCTCTGTACCTTTACCAAGAATAGAATGTCATTTACTAGGAACTCTGTGTCCTCCACACCTCACATCTCTGTATCTACATTGTTTCCTCTAGGATTAGCGTGAGAAGCAGGACGTTCCCTACTCGAGGTGAACTGCAGCCTCTGTGTTCCATGCCACCCCTGCCAGTTCCCCACAGGAAGGGACATGGTGGGAGATGTGCAGGGCCTGTGGTTCCTTCAAAGACTCATGTAGTACTGCAGCACTGAGTGGCAGGGAAGGGAAGGTATTAGGGGTGACCGCCTGAACAGTGAGAATCCCCTCGCAAGACAGTTAGTTAGTTAAATATTCGAAGACAGATAGATCCTCCTTCCTTAAGGTTTAAGTCCCTTCATCACCCAAATCATTCTTCTTTGAATGTGTTTCAGTGTGTCTGCATCCAGTGGTGCAAAAACAAAAACCCCACCTTGTAGAGGTGCCAATTTCTGAGATATAAATACTCCCAACCTAGCGCATATCAAACTATCAATATGATATCACTAAATATGGAAAGTAAGAAAAAAAAACCCACCAAATTGTGACCAGCTTTGAAACAACTGATTCAGGCAAGAATTATCAACAGATGCTACAGTTGCTGAATGAAAAATGGTTGGGAAACAGTATATCTACACAGTATCAAAGCGTTTCCCACAGATCTCTTCTTCATTAGAAAAAGAATAAAGATACCTTTACAGTAGTTAAAGACCGGAACCAAGGGATCAAATTTAACCTCACCAATAAAGGAACAAAATGACACAATATGCCCCCAGATGTGAGGCACCGAGCAGGAATAATGAAGTATTTCTGCCAAAAATATTTAACTTATATCTAATCATGGGGAAACAATCAATCTCAAATTGAGGGACATTATACCAAACTACTGACCTGTGTTCTTCAAAAATATCAATGTCATGAAAAGCAATGAATGCTAGGAGCCATTCTAGATAAAAGAACACTAGAGAGACGTGATAACTAAATGTGTGATTCAGGATTGGGTCTTGATAAGGGTAAAAAAATATTTCAATAAAGGACATTACTGGAGCAATTAAAGAAAGTTCATTATGGACTATATATTTATAATTGTACTATACTGTGTTAAATTTCCTGAATTTAACAACTGTAAGTGGTGATATAAGAGCATTTCCTTGTTCTTGGAAATACATATGAAAGTGTTTAGGGGTGACATTTGCAACTGACTCTCAAATGATTCCAGAACAATAAAGATAGTAATAACAATGAGAGAGGAGAGAGAGATGCTGGTGGGGTGGAGGGTTGGGAGGTGGGGTGAGATATAGCAAAATGTTAACAATTGATGGATCGAGATGAAGGGTATATGCATGCTCATTAAATAATGCTTCCAACTTCTCTGTAGGTTTACAATGTTTTAAAAATAAAAAATCAAAAAGAAGACCAATACTGAGGAGTTGTGGAGTTGTCTAATCTGCATGGAGCTGAACAAGACTGCCACCTCCCATATTCTACATAGTATATCTCTATTAATGTAACTTTGATTGCAATGGCTTTCGGTGGGCAGCCATAGCACACAGTAACCCATAGTGGAAATCTCAAACCCTAAACCTTGCTTTAAAACTACTATCAAGCGCATCTTCCCTTCGCTGTAGCCCAAGACCTCATGCTCATCTGTATTAGATGCTCAGGTCTGAGCTACCTCTCTGGGTTTCAGGCTCATTTTGAATTCTGGTTCTACATTCCTTTGAATTGAATGCAGAGCTCCGTGAATCACAAAGATTCATAAACATGCTATCTGGGATTGAGCTACATTCAACAAAATTTATTGAGCATATACAATGTGCAAAGCAATAAGGTACAAAGAAATCAACAATAACTGAAAAAGATGTAGTTGTTGATTGTAGGCTTCTGGAAGGTGAGAACTAGGTCTTACACTTCCTTTGTCACCCCACAGCACCACGTGGTGCTTTTTTTATTAAGCACATAGTTGATGTTTAATAAATATCTGATTTGGCTTCACATAGGTAGTAAGCAGGCAAAAGGCTTAAAGGGCCAGTTCCCTTAAGAGATGGTATAATTAATAGCTAAATGTATGAAAAACTTTATGAGATCATTAGCTATCAAAGAAATGCAAAATAAAACAAAGTGAAATCTCTGAAAATAATGGGGCAAGTGCTACATCATGCTGGCAAGAATATGGTGAAAACTAGTGTGTTTATACATTACTGATGACAGCATAAAATACTTTTGAAAAGCAATTTGGCAAAATGTATCAAGAGCCATAAAAATGTTCACATGTCTGTTCAATAATCTCACCCCTGAGAATTAACCCTAGGGAAATAATCCAAAAGAAGGAAAACACTATAGCACAAACTCATCGCCTTCTTACCTTTTGCAGCAGTGAAAAGCTAGAGTGTTATGAATGGACAATTCAAGAATAATTAAATCATGGTACACTAACTAGATGAAGCCCTAAAAATGACAGCTATGAGGTCTCTTATATAACAATGTGGGAAATGCTTATGCTATAACATTAGGCAAACACATACTAATATAAGAATTAAAAGAAAAGAGGGATTATTGAAGATAATTGATGTTTTAGAGCTGTGAAATTATGAGTAATTTAATCATATTTCCTGATGGTGTTGTTCTATTTGAGCAATATAAATAATTTTAAATAATCATCTATTGAATAAAGGAGGAAGGGAGAGTTTTATGGGCTGAATTGTGTCTCTCCCACCCCCAAATTTCATATGTTAAAATCCTAACTCCCAGGACCTCAGAATGTTAACTGTATTTGGAGATAAGGTCTTTAAAGAGGTGATTAAGTTAAAATGAGGGTGGCCCTAAACCAAAATGACCAATGTCCTTATAAGAAAAGACGCCAGGCACAAGCTTGAGCAGAGAGATGACCTCATCGGGAGGCAGCAAGAGGGTGGCCGTCCACATGCCAAGAAGAGAGGCCCAGGAGAAACAAACCCTGCCAGCACCTTGTCCTTGGACTTCGTCTCCAAAACTGTGAGAAAATACATTTCTATTACTTAAGCCACCCAGTCTGGTGGTATTTTATTACGGCAGCCTTAGGAAACTAATACGGACTATAACACAACCCAGCCAGGCAGGGTTTATGGCTGTATCCAAGGATCTGATAACCAGAAGGCTGTGTGTGCAGGACTGTTCCTTATCAACGCCCCCAAGTGTACCTAGGACCACAGAGAATCTAATGAGGCCCCTTTTGCCATCTTCACCCCAGTGAGTGAAATATTCAGTTTTCAGGCTCTAAAACTTGCTGCAGATAAGGGTTAGCTGAGCAACATTGAGATTACAGCCTGGAGATTCTGATGCAGGAATGGGGTGGGCCCAGGAATCTGTACTTCACATAACAACCCTGCCCCAGCTCAGCTTTAGTGACATAGTTATGCTGGGAGCTATAGGATGATTAAAGTTCCTTATCTCCCCAGCTTTTGGTTTTCTTCTCTATTCTCCTTCAACTTCTATCTCTCCCAGCAGACGGAGGTCTCAGGTGGCCAGTCCTGTTGGACTTTCAAGTGCAAGCTGGCTTCAACATCCAAAGGAGCAAGCAATCCCCCTTCTGGGTACAAACCCAAAAGAATTGAGATGGGACTCAAGTAGATATTTGTCCACACACGTTTATAGCAGCATTATTCACAACAGCGAACAGGTGGATGCAACCTGAGTGTCCACTGATGAATGAATGAACAAAAAGTGGTATATACATACAAAGGAATATTATTCACACTTAAAAAGGAAGGAAATCCTGTCACATGCTACATACAACATGGATGAACCTTGAGGACATTAATTATGTTAAATGAAATAAACAAATCACAAAAGGACAAATACTGTATAATTCTACTTACATGAGCTACTTAGAGTAGTCAAATTCAGAGACAGGAAGTAGAATGGTGGTTGCCAGGTGCTGGGAGGAGGGGGAAATAGGGAGTCAGTGTTTAAAGGGTAAATAGTTTCAATTTTGCAAGATGAAAAGAGTTCTGGAGATGGATGACGGGTGACAGTTGCACAATAATGTGAATGTACTTAATTCTGCTGAACTATACACAAAAGGTTAAGGTGGTAAGTTTTATGTTATGTTTATTTTACCACAATTCAAAACATTTCTAAAGGGGAACTAAAGAGAGGAGTTTGGGTCGGGTGGGGCAAGAAGATGGCTATGTCTGGGGGCTGACCCCCTGGGGTGAGGGTGGGACCTAGGGGAGAGTCTGGCTGTGTCCAAGCGAGAGCTGCCGGCAAGCATTACTCAGGCTCTGCCCGGTCCCACCCAAGGCCAGATGATAAATGGGCTGACTGGGAGCCACTCACTGCAGCCCCAGCTCAGCTTTCACGACTGGAGTTTTGGGACCTGGCCTAGGGCCAGTGGGCAGGAATCTTCTTTCCCTCCTCCCATCTCCTCTGCCATCGAACTGTAAAGGTGGAGGGGCCTGGGACTGGCCCAGCTCTTTGGGGGCAGTCAGGGCTGCGAGCCAGCCGTTTGGCCACTAGGAGGAAGAGTGTAGCCTGGGGTTGTGCTTGGGGTTCGTGTGCCTGGGGACTTGAGAGTGCCTTGAACTGCTCATTCCTCTGGGGTTTGGTGGGGAACGTTCCCAAGTCCCTCTCCAAGGAGGAAAAACAAACAGCTGAGAGCAGGCGGCTCCAGCTGTGGGACACTTTCCAAGACTGAGAGGGGAAAAAAATTATTCCAGCCCCCAACGCCTAGTTAAATCAAAAGTAATGGCTCCAGAAAGCAATGGCAACTTCCTCATAACCTCCAGCTTCATCAAGAAAATTTGAAAATCAGTCCTTGAGCTCATGTGTTTTACTTCGTAGTTTGCAGTGTGGTATTACAACTCTTCTCGTAGATCTTTTGTATAATGTGTACTATAATAGCAGACATCATAAAATCCCACACGGCCAGGCCGTGTGAACTAACACAAATGAGTGAAAGAGAGAAGTGGCTTGGAGCTAGCCTGCTCTGTAGAAAATCATGTTCTTCGTCCTTTATGACCAGGTGCCTCAGTTTCCCCAGCTACTTCTTGCCCGGGGGCCATGTGGTATGATGGACAGAACAGTGAACTTGGGCAGACCCGAGTCCCAGGCCGGTTTTGATCACACGTGAGCAGAGGCCTTCCTGCCTGGCCCAGAGCTCCGGTTTCCAGCAGATCTGCATTCCCTTGGTGGGGCTGGGTGGTAAGCATAGGGGGCCGTCGGGGGGTGGGGGTGGGATGAGCTCTTGACTAGAAAACCGAAGTCTGAGCCCAACTCAGACCCGACCACCAGTGCCATTTACATGCAATGAACACCCATTCACCTGTGACAGCTGTCAGTCTCACTGGGCCTCGACCTCCTCATCTGTAAATGGGGACGATGGTATCCCCCCGCCACAGCATGGTGTGAAGATCAAGTGAAACCATGATGTGAATACAATACTAGCGTGATGTTGTGGTGGCATCGGTGGTGACGATGGCGGCTGCCCTATGGGAAAACGGGGGCCTTGGGCACTACAGATGGGGCAACTCAGGAGCCAGGCCACGGAAATAGGTGGACCTGTGATAACTCAGAGTGCACGGAAGGCAAGAAGAATGCAGATCGGCAGTAATACCCAACTCACTCTCAACTGACCTTCTGCCTTGACCATAGGCAGAGCTCTTCCCTGTGGAAACCGTTAAGCTTGCAGTGACTGGAGGCAGATGGGGAACCCCTGCCACACAGTGTTTCAGGTCTGCGTCCTCCACTACGGGCAGCCTGGGCGAGGACGGGAGGTGGACACAGGTGTGACTCCAAAGAGGAGCTGGGGGCTGCAGTGGGTGGGACACTGTCCCGGCCACAGGAAAAATGTGCACTGCAGAAAGCACTGGAGCTGGAGTGAGCTGGCTGGGCCAATAGGACGGCCACACATAAATGAGCAGGCTGGCCCCGGGCAGGTCGGAAAGCGCTCACAGAGTCCTGAGCAGAGACACAGGAAGACACAGGAAATATATTCTGCTTGTTGGTTCCTCGTGGTGAGACCTGGGCTGAGAGCAATGCTACCCGCTGGCAGCCTCTGAACTGAGTCTTTGCAACAAAGGGAGGTCCAGAGCCACCAAGGTGGGGAAGGCTCAGCACACCACCACTGCCAGCTGGAGGCCAACCCCAGGGTCTGATGCAGTGACACCAACACATCCGCTGCCATTAAATCACCCATGTCTGGGCTTTGACGAGAGCCAGACCTTGGAGGTGCCAGGAACACATCCGCCTACCCGGAACCTGGTCCAGGCCTCGCCCCTCTCCTCCACCCCCGACTCCTGTGCAGTCCTGTGCCACAGTGGGCCTTATGCCCATGCTTGGAGGCTTTCCAACTTGCACAGCTGAGTTCCATCCCCCCATGTCCCCCCATAACTGCAAACAGCTCATGCTTTGCCACTCTCTGGCCAGAAATGGACTTTGCCCTCAGCAGGATAATCCAAAGGCCTGGAAGAAAGCTGGGCCTTCAGGGAAGGAAATTCCACAGTGCCAGATATATTATGTATTTTAACAATTTTCTGTATATTACTGCATATTACGATGCTTTGATATCCTAAAAAACCTTCCTGGCTGGGAAGAGACTGTCCCTCCAAGCAACTAGAGACCACCCCAGTAGCCCAAAGCCCACCATAATTATTCAAACAAGCCAACCCTAAATGGGTTAGTCTGCCCTGTCTTTCCTTCCTGTGGAAACCTCAACGAAGGCATGGTCTAAGCATTGTCCTCACTCCTGTCTTCTGCCTCCTGCCCTCCTGGGGCTTCCCCACGTGGCCCTGCGTGCTGTGCCAGGCCGCCTGTCTCTAGGACCTGTTGGAACAACACATCATGTTTCCCTGAGCCTCTCTTCTCTTTCCTCTCGTGGCAGCACCTGGCTGAGGGTATCATGAAAGAATACAAAGCAGGGGGGTTTCTGAGATTCAGCAGAAGAGGGAGCCCACAGTGCTTTCTTCCTTTCAATGCTTTTTACCAGGAATGACATCAAGCATACTTTCATTCCTTGGTAGACTAGACTGAATAATGCCCCCTGCACTAAGTTCAGGTCTACGCAGATCCTGTGAATGTGGCCTTCTTTGGAATGAGGGTCTTTGCAGATGTGATCAAGTTAAGGTCACACTGGATTAGGGTGGGCCATTTGTGACAACATGGATAAAACTTGAGGAAATTATGCTAGTGTAATGAGCCAAACACAGGAAGACAAATACTGTATGATCTCACTTACATGTAGAACCTAAAAAAGTCAGACTCATAAAAACAGAGTAGAATCATGGCTGCCAGGGACTATGGGGAAGGAGGTGGGGAGACGTTGGTTGAGTGTACAAAGTTGAAGTTAATCAAGTGTTCTCATCACACACACAACAGGCGGGAACTATGTGATGTGGTGGTGTGTTAATGAGCTTGATTGGAGTGATTATCTCCTATTGTATACATATATCAAAACATCACATTGTACATCATAAATATATATAATTTTTATTTGTCAATTAGACCTCAACAAAGCTGGGGGGAGAAAGCTAAAAGAAAAAAGAAAAAAGAAAGTTTAAAGGGAAACTTGGAACATTTGAATTTACTCCCTTTGCTCCCATATAATGACTTTACTCCCAAAGAAAGTAGAAGTTATAAGAAATAAGAAGTAAAAATTAGCAAAGCAGTGAGCTTTGAGAACCAAGGGAGGTGCTGGAAGGCACAAGTCTGGGTGCGGGTGACATCTGGGGCCCCTGAGGAGGGCGCACAGGAAGACAGGGCTTCCCAGGGGGTCTGGAGTTTAGGAGGGTCTGGAGCCTTGAAAACAAGTTTCCAACTGGCCACCGAGGCCTGGGAAACCCGGAGCAGGACATGTCCCCACCCTGGGCCTTGGCCTCATTTATGAGGTTGAGGCCAGGACTAACCCGTCCCAGCTCTGGTTTTATTTGTCATTCGGCCCCTCCCATGCTGGGTGCCCTTGGGGCTCTCGCCCAGCTTCCCCTAGTCTGCGGCAGGAGTGTCCTCTAGTCCCTGACTCCAGGGAGCCGCCGTTGGCAGCATCCAACACCAGGCAGGGGCAGCACACGAGCACGTTTGGAGCATGAGTCAGGGGAGACCTGTCACCTCACCAGTTGGTGTGCTGATGACTCCGGGGCAGTCTCACAGGGCACTGCGTTCTCAGGGTTACAGAAAGATTCCCGTGGCTTTTTTAAAGGGTGGTTTTATTAAAACCCCAACAACATTAGAGGAAATTGAAAGAGAAGAATGTGTACCAATAAGCCTCCCACTCCTCCACGGGGTTTTTCCTTTCTCCAAGGTCCCTTCTGCCCTTCTTCCTTTTGTCTGTTTTTCTGCTTGCATACTTGCACTCCCAGCGTGCGCGCGCGCGCACACACACACACACGCACACACACACACACACACGGCTCGGTAGTCTTTTCCCCTTAATGGTATTTCGTAAACATTTTTCCATGTTACGTCACAGTTATCATTTGGGAAGGCTAGGTAATATTCCTTTGTGTTGATTTACCATAATTTAGCTAAACAACGCCCTTAAATTACGAAATTTAAGTGTTTTACCAGTCTGGAGTGATCATAAAAGATGTTGCTAAGAGTTTTATATACATCCTGTTTTTCTCCTTTGTAATAATTTCCTTGAGACAAATGGAGTAGGATTTCTAAGCCCAAGGGTATAAATGGCTTTTAGAGATCCTGAAAGGACATGGACTTCTTCAAGGCAATCTACTTGTTTACTCTTGCTCGGTGGCCATAGCTAACGGGCAGGGGACAAGTGTTAATAGGTAGGAGACTCCTTTCCTCAACGCCTTCCAGAAAGATGTAGTTTTTCCAAAACTCTGGCAGATACTATGTTTCACAGAGGACAACTGGCCAGACCCCATCGTTGTTAACAACAGCAAGAAGGAGAAACAAAGCACTTTGCAGAAAGAATCCCTCCCAGAGTGAGTCAGCACGACCAGGGCTCTGTCATGCTGTCATGTAGTTTCCCACCCTGGGATCTAGCACCATTGCCTCCTACAAGTCATTTTGGGACACCTTCTTAACTGCCTTCCCCGTGCTCGCACAGGTGCTGGGAGGCAGGTAGCCCCGCTAAATGACAGCTGAGTTCAGACCGGTGCTCTCCTCAGAGAGAAGCCTGGAAGGAACCTGGGGAGAGGCCACCCATGTCCCCTGAGCTGGAGCACAGCCTGGGTCCACCTCTCTTCTGGGATTTCCTGAGGAGGAAAGGCTATGGATTGGGACCACATCAGTGGTATAAGACGGGACTACAAAAATCCACCCCCCACAACAGTGGCTCCCTGTCTCAGTTCCTTGTAGCCCTAGATTACTTCAAAAAGGACCTTGGGGAATGTCGCAAAAGAGCACCGAGAAGGGCGGGAGCCCAGGGGATGCCTGCCAGCCATCATATCACACCGAGCTGCAGCTGGAAGGGCAGTTGGGGCCAAGAAGACTTGCGTTTCCCATCTCTGGGGACATCTCAGAGACAGAAAGCAAGGGGACATTATCCTAACAAGACCATCTGCGTGGAGGCCACAGCAATGGGCCACCAGCCTTGGCTAGCACCAGAGAGAGACCAGGAAAGCAATGCCCACCACCACCACCTCACCACCACCACCACCACCACCCCCACAGACTTGAGACTGGCTGACTATGTGGGAAGTCTTCCTGGTCTTCCTTCCTCCTGGGCCCTCTCACCGTGTATTTGAGACACGCTTCCACTAGAAAATGATTCATCATTTATCTGAAATTCAACTTGATCAGGGCACCCTGCCTTTTTGTTGGCTAACTGTGTCCATCCCACATTGGACGGCAATTGGTAGAGCCCGTTAGGGCTTGCTGATAGAGTGAACATGGGAGGCAGGTAAGATAAACCTAGGAGGATTCCTTGGTTCTTGGTTAACACAACTGGGTAGATCGTGGTGTCATTCGGAGATGGAGCAGAATGGAGAAGAACCATGTTTGGGAGGGAAATCAAGAGTTCTCTTCACATGATGAGTTTGAGATGCTTATTAAATGATCAAGTGGCAATGACACAAGTAGGCAGTTGAACGTATTAGCCTAGAATTCAAGGCAAAAGTCAGAGGTAAGGACAAAATGGAATGTGATGGGATTTGACGAAGGTCACCAGGATGAGAGTTCAGTTAAAGGAGAGAAGGCCAAGGACCGAGCTCCTAATTTACTCCAAGATTTAGAGGTGAAGCAGGTGGGAGTGAGGCAGCAAAGGAGACCAAGCTATGGCTTCACTGAGGTACGTCGGAACTTTCAGAATGTTCTAATACCTCTATTTTGAGGTTTACAGGGAAACATTTATTGAGCCCCTGGTATAAGCCAGGGGTTATGCAAGGTACTTTGTATATTATCTCATTGAATTGTCACAATACTGGTAAGTGATCATTATTATCCTCATTTTAATGGTTTTTTTTTAAAAAATGAGGCTTAAATAATTTCCCCAGATCACAACTCATAAATGATCAAGCTGATATTTGAACTCAGGTTTACTTGGTTCCAAAACGTCTGTTCTTTTTTCTACACTGTGTTTTATAGGTTTTTTGTTGTTGTTGTTGTTTGTTTGTTTGTTTGTTTTCGGCGTATCTGCTCTCTATTTGGTGCACTCTTTATGGCAGGGGCCTCTCTTTATTCCTCTTCCTATCTTGCTGTGCCTAATGCAGTGCCAGGCACATTGCTGGTGCTCAACAAGCATTTATTGTTTGGGATTTGATTGGAGAGGGCTCCAGTCTTTTGGGTGGGGGCAGACAAGGAACGATGCCTACAGGATCATCTCAGAAATTCCAAGAGTTTATAACTTCTTCCCTCCCAAAGGGTGGAGAACAAGAGCTTATTAGTTGCTCAGCATCAATCCCAATTCAAACTCAAAACCATCAGTGATAAAATCTACTTGATAGTTCTGGCACACACAGCAGAAAACAGAACCAGAAAGCAGAAGGAAACATGAGTTTTGAAGGTACAAAGTTTGAGCCATAAAGAGGGAGATGCGAGCTGCAGAAGAAAGCAATAGACTAACTCAAGCCCATTCCTACCTCCTTTTTGCTTAAATAAGAAAATTCCTTTTAGCAAGATCTGGGTGCTGCATTCACAGTTCCTCTAAAGTTTCCTCCAACTCTGGCTCCTGGGATAGAAACTGAAGCAGTCGACAAATCTCTCTTATTTCCTGCATAGCACAGTGAAATGAGGGATGGATTATGGTACGGTTGGCAGGACTTATACGTGTTGATAATCACCTAACAAACACTGACGATACTTAACTATCTGCCATGAATATTGTAGGCGCTTTATGTGGATGAATTAATTTAAGTCTCACTACGCTTTGAAGTGGGAAGTGTTACCACTTCCGAGACACTAAGGCTCAGGTAGCTTGAATAACTTGCTCAAGGTCACATGGTAAGTAACAAGGCCAAGATTTGGGCCCTGGCAGTCTGACTCCAGTGCCCATGCACTTCAACAGGGGGTGATAGGTACTGCACCTGACAGGAGCCTGAGCTAAGAGAAGTCCTGCATTCACACAGTCCCATTGCTCATGGTCTAGACTCCCACCCCGCAGCTGTGGGACCGAGCGCCAGCACCAGCAACTCCTCGGAGCCTCGATTTCCTCGCCCTTATATTGTGACCTCGTTTTTGGATTCCTTCAATTGTAAAGAAAATTAAATGACATAACATATGTGAAAATTCTTTGAAAACTATAGAACATAAACCAAAGGTGAAAGATTAAAGGGCTAATTAGCAGTCAGTATAAGCCTAGTTGGGGGTGGGGAGGTCCGCAAACTTTTTCTGTAAAGGGCCAGGGAGTAACCATTTTAACCTCCGCAGGCCACAGGGTCTCTGTTATAACTACTCAACTGCCACAGTTGTGCAAAGCAGCCATAGACAATACAGACAATACATAGACAATAGGTGAATGGGTGTGGCTTTATTGACAAAAACTGGCAGTGGCCAGATTTGGCCCTTTGTCTAGAGGACACATTCCAACAGGATGTAATTAGATTGTTCCTCTGCCGTGTCCTATCTAATTATTATAACAATTTGAAGACACAAACAGCTTATTGTTAAATTTACAGGCAACCTTTCCCCCACGCCCACTTTTTTCACCTAAAGGGTGGCTGGAGGCATCCATCGAAGTCAGAGAGACATGAAAATCCCTCATCCTGGGCAGTGGAAACTTCCACAGAGGAATCAGGATGTCAAAATTCTCTTCCTCCTTTTTCCTCTCGCTTCCCTGGAGCTAAGGTGAGACTGGGGGGCTCCTTCTGCTGGGGAGGCTCTGATAGCTTGGGCAGGCCCACCCAGCCAAGGTGGGAGGCAGGGGGTACCTTCTCAGGTGAGCAAGGTCCAGGTGTAAGGGAGAGGGTCATCGAGGTGATGTTACACCACCTCACAAGACAGTCAAGTGTGTGCATGGGCTGACGTGCCCCTGGTCATGTTCTTCTGGGAACCGTGCACGTGGTGGCAGGCTATGGAGTCGGGGCTGGGGTGGGAGACTGTCTCAGATATGTTCAGACGTGTTAGCTGAAAGAAAAAGCTAAATGACGGACATCGGAATCCAGATTCAAACTGATCCAACAGGCTGCAATATTTGGCAGAAACCAACGTGATGACATTTAAATAAGATCACTAACAAGATTTGCATTTAAGTTAAAGCAACAACAAAACCAACAAAAGCCAGTTTTACTGACATAGGACGAAGGAGCCTTGCTGGGCAGTGTTTCCTTTGAAAAAGATCTGGGGTTGGGGTAGGGTAGAGACCAGACATGATTATTAAATGACTGCACAGAATTTTATCTGTTGGGTGTAGTATCGTGTATTGTTATGAGTTACCACTAGAAAGGCTTGCACAAAATTAGACTACATCAGCATGCATGGAGCGTTTAGACCAAGACTGCTCACAGCCCAGCACGCCCTGCCCTGGCCGGACCACACCAGGAGTGCTATGTTTCATTCCATTTACCACGCAAACCTGGAGCTTGTCGGGTGGGGGAGCCATTATGTTGAGGTGTTGTTCAGTTTAGGCCACACATTAACTGGGCGCCTACCATATGCAGGGCATTTGGGAATAACAGAGCCTTATCGTGAAAGAGCTTTCTTTTGGACTAGGGGGCAGTAAGCACATACACTGATAACTTTAATAAAATGTGGCAAGTATGCAGTTAGGGGCATATCACACACACGGAGGTCTCTAAACCAGGTCTAATGAGCTACTGTTGAAGGAACTGGTGCTTACAACTCACTGGAGAACAATCACGAAGATGAGGTGAAAGCCTTATTATGAATTGCTTCTACGAGAGAAACTAGAAATAGCATGGGTGAGACAGTCGAGGAAGAGTAGGCAGACGTTTCTGTCACTTACAACTCTTCCTCGGTAGAAGCATAATATCTCATCCACCTGGGAAGTCGAGAAGGAGGTTCTTGCCCTGAGAAGGAGACGTCCTCTGAGGCCCCTGTCAAGGCTTAAGCTCTTGAGTGCCATTGGTGGGACCGGCACCACCGAGCGGCCTCATCTGCTCTCTTCTCTAAAGAGCCACAATGTTGAAAACACGGCGTCGCTTCTTGGCATCCTGAGCCCTGTGCTGTCACAGCAAGCCCAAGGTCCCTCAGACAAAGTCTCTAGGCTTCCCCTGTGTGTTTATTAGAAATGCGTGGGCCTTGGGCGCATACCCTCCTGCCACATAGAGAACACCAAGTCCTCTCTGTTTATAGGCAAAACCAGTAGTAGCTTAGGCTAAATAAGTAGGTTTCTAATCCTTTGATATTCTCAGAGCCAATCCCTCTGATTGCTCCAATAATAGTAATAACAATAAAAGTATCAAATATTTATTGAGTACTTTCAATATGCCAGGCACTCAGAGTTTTTATATATTAATTTAATCCTCACAACAACCCTATGGAGTAAGTACTATTACTATCCCATTTGATAGATGAGGACACTGAGAATTTGAGAGGTTAAATAATTTGCCCCAAGATTATAAAACCATTCAGTGGCACAGCTCAGATTGAATCCAGACGTTTACCTTCAAAGCCCAATTCTGAAGCTAATACACCTATTCTCTTAGAATGTTTGAAAGTCACATAGAGTAATAGAAGTATCATTTAGCCCATTGTTTTTCAGACTATGGCTTGTATCCCATTCATGACTCATGAAATACATGTACGGTTTTTATGACCTTTTTTTTATTAAATGAACAGAATAGAATAGGAAATCATCAGCATGCATCATACATTTAAGATTATTTCTTGTGTAGATGTGTGAATGTGTGTGAACTAGTTGTGATGTAAAATATATTTCTTAATGTAAGCCATGGCCAAAAAGTTTGAAAAACACTCATCTAGTTCAACCTGCTCATTTTATAAGTGAGTGTACTAAGGTTCACACAGCAAAAGGATTTTCCCCAAGATTACAGAGTGTTAATGGACTAAGCTGAAGTTTCTCCAACTCTCAGTCCACATCATCGAGCTTAATTTACTACAAAGAAAGCTAAGAAAAAAACGAGCAAGAATACTAATAGTCGTGGTAGCACTCTACTATAATGACAATAGTAATAGTAGCTGCTATTTCTATCATGCTTACTACGTGCCAGGAAGTAAGTTAACTTATTTAACTCTCATTACAACCAAATGAGGCAGCTATATTAATTTCCCCCATTTTCAAAAAAGGAAACTCAGGTACAGAAAGGGCAGGTAACTTGACCAACATCACAGACCTGGTAACGGAGGAGGTCTGGGTCGGGAGGATTTGAACCCAGACAGGCTGGCTTCACAGTCCATGCTGTTAAGCAGTGTAAGGTACTGCATGATCCTGCCTGTCTTAATATTCTCTTTAAATGCAATAATGCCAGTACAGTATAATTCCATGACCTCTAAGAACGTTTGTCACAACATTAAAACTCTCAGTGTCAGTTATGGATGTATGTGGAAATAGGAAAACTGTACAGCTAACATTTAGTGTGCTGTTACTGAGAGTTAAAGCGTTTCAAAGGTGGTGTGAGCAGTGCCTGCCTTCAGAGCGAGTACCTGAAAACATCATGCACTTGCAGAAATAAATAGAGTAGACAGATTTTTTTAAAGACAAAACTGTGCATAACACCCTTCTTTGTTCCAAAAGGGATTAAGGCAGTTTACAAGGAGACAAAAAATACACTAAGATAAAAGTAGATGAAAATGAGATAAAGGGAGAATGATTGAGAGACTAAATGATGGTAGGAATGAGACGAACACAAAAATGCTTTCCACAAAGTCTATATGTTGCTATGGGTGGAGCACAAATCTGTCTCCAGGTTTTTATTCTAATTACCTTCAGATTCACACATCTTACACTGGGATAACAACCAACTCTCAGTTTGCATTAATTACCTCCTTGAAAGTGATTTTAATTACTCTCAGAGTCACAGTCTCCTTAAGGTGAAAACAAACTAGTTCCTCAAGGAAAGCATACCTCCTTCTAAGACAGATAATAGTTTCTCCCTGGGCCCCCTTAGTCGACGTGCATAATGGAATGAACAACGTCCTCAACAGCACCCCTACAACAAGCGCAGGATGGGCTGTTTCTGACAGTGTTCCAATAAAGGCCAAGGGCATCACACTGTTAATTCCAAGATGCATGATAGTTATCAGTAACTTGCCATATAAATAGATTTGGGCTCTGAGCACACTGTTCTCTGATTGTAGAGTCAGGGAGAGACCTTCTTGAAACGAGGCGATCAAAACAAGGGGTGCTTAGTTCAAACTACATGTGGATCACTTGGTGTTCAGCTCTCCCCAGGCTGAGGCCTCCTCAGCTACTCCAGCACTCGGGAATAAGGCTCTCCTTTGCATAATTTGGCATGTAGCATTAATCACATCATACTGTCCTGATGTCATGTGTGTTTATGATTTTAAACGTTCCCAGAGCAAAAACCACATCTCATAATTCTTTTTATTTCCATGCTATAGATTGAATGTTCGTGTCCCACCCAAATTCCTGTGTTGAAATCCTAACTCCCAATGTGATGGTATTAGGAGGTGAGACATTTCGGAGGTGATTAGGTCATGAGGGTGGAGTCCTCATGGTGGGATTAGTGCCTTTATAAAAGAGACCCCAGAGAGGTCCCTTGCCCCTTCCACCATGTGAAGACACAGCAAGAAGACAGTCATCTATGAACCAGGAAAAGGGTCCTCACCAGAGACACTGAGTCCAGTTCCTTGATCTCATACCTCTCAGCTTCCAGAACCGTGACAGATAAATGTCTGTTGCTTAAGACCTCCAGTCTACGGCGGTTTGTTATAGCAGCCCAAACGGACTAAAACACCACGAACCCGCTAAGCACTTGTGCACAGATGAAGTGCTTGTTAAGAAGGACGATGGCAACATCTGACCTGCTTCTGTTAAGCAAGAATTAAACGAAGGTGCGAGAGGGGCGCATGTTTCGCAGGGAACTCTCCCTGGCCCCAGTCTCTGGCCCGCATTGCTGCAATATTCCACCTTCCCACCAAATTAGACCCCCAGATGTTTGCACGTCCCCTCTTTGCTGTTTCATTTTCACGGTGGGAATTCAAGTTCCCCAATGACAGGGAAGGGGAGGAAAAGGTGGTTCCTGATCACCAGCCTATGTCATGCCAGTGATGTCCCAGTGTCATCATGGGTAAGACTGAATTTCCTCTAACCCTTGACCTCCATCAGAGAACATCTTCCTTAAAGTGCTAGACTGAGGACCATCTGACCACACGACCATCCAATGTCTATTCTCTCGTTCATGAACTTAAGCCTGATAAATCTGAAATAATCATCTTTTTTTTTTCCTTTCACAAAGAAGATTCCCTGGAACGGTATAAAAACATAAGAACCATCAGCCCGGGTAACAGCTAAAATGGTTGAAGAGCTAGAAAGGCTTGGAGGAATTGGGGGTGGGAAAGATGGACTGGTACCGCCTCCTTGGGAGACGATGGACAGCTGTGGATATAGAACCGAGTAATGCTGTGGGATTATCAGAGGAAAGATCACAAGAGAATGCTAATCAGGAATGGAGAGTTAGATGGTGGGTAGAAAACCCAATAGATAAAATCGTTTGGGTGATGGCTAGATTAACCTACCGACAGGAGAAGCTGGGATGACGTACAAACACAAGGTATAGTATATGCCTTTCATTTTGAGTACTTGGATAAAGAGATGAATCGAGAGAAGTCCCAGGTGAGGCTTTTATAGAGTAATATTTTTATGTAATTGGATTATTATTTTGCAATATTGAAAAAACTGCAAGAGCAAGCATATTCACTTCAATCCGATGTTACCAATCGGGTATTCAAACATGGCACTTGGTTGCGGTGAATAATTTTGTCATCCAATTGTAAGAGGTATATGTGAGCTTTGTGGCAATGAGAATTTTTCTTGAAGTCTAGTGGGGTTCAAATAGAACTCCTCCTGTCTTAATCAGCTAGGGCTGCCATAACAAACTACCATAGACTGGGTGGTTTAAAGAACACACATTTATTTGTCACACTTGTGGATGCTGGGAAGTCCAAGATCGGGGGTGGGGGAGGTTAAGAATTGGTTGTTAGCGAGGGCCCTTTTCCTGGCTTGCAGATGGTTCCTTTTCATTGTGTCTTCACATAGTAGAAATATCTTTCTCTCTCTCTCTTTCTCCCTCTCATCGCTTCTTATAGGGCACTAATCTCATCATGATGGCCCCACCCTCATCACCTAATTACCTCCCAAAGACCCCACCTCCAAATACCATCACACTGGAGGTTAGGGCTTCAAAATATAAATTTTAGTGGGGACACAATTCAATCCATAGTGCCTCCTGTGCAAGGTGACCTCAGCAGGGCACCCGAAAGAATGTTCTCCCTAACGTTCTTAAAAACGTTAAGAACAGCTAACAGAAGGCCATGCATACCCTAGTTTACACTGAACCATGGATCTCTTCACCATCTTGGTATTCCTTAAAAGGAAGCATCACTTTCAATCAGGAAGTTTCAATCAGAGCAATCTGAAGAAACTTCCTTCCTCCCTAAGGTCAGGCAGGGCCTGCTTAAAGAATCCCAGACTTGTCTACCATATTCCTAAGTCCCCTCCTTAGGGGAGAGGCAGCTGCTGACTATATTCTTTCATTGGTCACCCTCACCAAATCTTTCCCAGAGGCCAACATGATTTTCCAGATAAGAACCTGGGGAGGTGACAGTGGCCAAGCCACAGAGCCAAGATTTTAAGTATGATGCTCTTTGTCATCAGATCAGTTCCAATCGATTCAAAATTTTCATTCCACACTGGCAAATTTCTGGTATCCAGGAATTTCAGGGTCAGAGATGATCATAATGATCAAAATCCTCCCCCGGTTTCCACATGGAACAACTAAGGAAGCATGACAATGTTTTCATTAGATCAGGAAATGATGTTCCACACTCCATTCTGAAACTTCCAGGATGTCATCGTAAATCCCATTTAACTTCCAAGCCAGGAGAAAAGCCTTTCTTCATCATTCTGGACAGCACTACTTATTAGAAATGCTCCCCGATTTTGAATGGAAATTTATCTTGTTACAAATCCACTCATTTTTCTGGTTCTACCCTCTGAGGCCATGTAGAAATGTGTCTCCTCTTTTCCACAACAACCCATCAGACACCAGACGAGAACTTTCATTTCCCTGCAAGCCTTCTCCCCAAAAGATGAAGTCCTTCCAGAACCTCCAGATCCCCAGAGACCTGTACCAGGGTCCCCACCAGCCTGACTCCTGTAGACCCTCTTCTGTCTGTCACCTTAAACAAAAGTCGACAGAACAAAACTTTTATGTTTAGCAGAGAAATTGTAACACCGTAGCCCAGCTTTCCTGCTGGGCTGAAACACTTTCCAAAAATTCTGGAAATTTGTTACGGTCATGGCAGCCAAGCCCACAAAACCCAGATCCCAATCTTTCACTGAGTAGCTCAAGAACATGTTCAAATCATCCTCTGGCTGGATCTCATCCCTGGATCCCTGGGATGAATCATGAGTTTCCTTCGTTGTTGCTGTTGGCTGCCCTCCGGGTCAATGGTCGGTGGGACAGGCACTACTCCTAATGATGCCCTTTGCCCTGAGTGCAGGAGCCTGAGGGTGCAGGTAGCATGGAACATCCTCATCACAGGGCGCAGATGACTTTTTTTGCTTGACACTAAGTGAGACAAAACCAGGGAGGTCCTAGGCATCCGCCTCAGGGTTTCCAGCAAAGGGTCATCGGCAAGGGCTTTTAACCTCCAGATTCCTTCCCAAGAGTTAAGTCAGGGACCCCACCCTCAGCACTTCAAGCCAGTTCTGCCTGGCCAGAAGCCTTGCTCTGACCAATCCCCGCACCATGCCACACCCACACTTCCTCTGTGTGTGCCTTTTCTGTATTACCACAGCACTTGTGTCAACATATGTCCCCATCATAGTCCCTTGAGACAGGGCTCTATCTGTGTGTACCTGCCTTGTCCCCTAGACTGGGAGCTCCTTAGGGGAAGCCCCTGGGTCTTAGCTGTGGCTCCAATCCTAGCACGGAAACTGGCACAAACGAGGCACTCATGTAAGACAAGCGAGGCTGAAATAAACTGATCCCGTGGCTTACTTTGTCAAGCCTTACATACCTCCATTGAGAAGGGTGGGCATTGAGAATCCCTCTCTCTGAGTGAGAGTCAGAAGAGACCACCACTGACTCTGTCCCTTCACCATCTCCATCATGGCTATGAACTGAGCTGCTCAAAGCATGGGGTCCTCCATCTGATCTCTTCCTACGTCCATGCTCTGCTCTTTCCTGCCTAGAGAATGTGCTCCAAACCTGCCTGTCCTGCAGACAGAAACTAGGGAGAAGAGCCCAAGTGAATTGGGGCCAACCCAACCCACCCCAGTAATTGCAAAAGGGCAGCAGGCTGACCGTGGCCTTGATTAGCCTTAGCAGCAAAGTGTCTCATGACTATTTTCATCACACTTCAGGACAAAGGGCCCAGCCTGCTCTGTGCAAAACACAGTGTAGAGCTCCAGGGAGGCCCAGCGTAGTGCATGGTGTCACATAATGATGCAGGAAAAGTCAGACACCACCCGGAGAAACTAGGTCTCTGCTCCTGGACTCAGGGACTTCCCAAGCTCATGCAGCCCCTGCCAAGATTTATCTCATATCAAACAAGCAATGCTGCTAACAGTGATGCAAGATCAGAAAGGCCAACCGGCTTTCTCGTTCACAGTTTCCATGGTGAGAAGGACAGTGTTTGGGCTCACGACTGTGGAAACGAAGAGTGGAGACTCTGGCTCTCCGGTTCCCATCTGCTCTCACTTCCTACATACCCCCTTCTGCATTCCTAAAGGCCAGGACAAGAAAGGGTGCTCTTACCTGCTAAAATGAAGATGCCCACGAGAATCAAGAAGACCAGCAGGTAGAGCCCAAGGACAGCATGCTTCAGGGCTGACAGGGAGCCCAGCTGGGTGCAGCAGCCCCCGACCCGGCGTTTCTGGCACGGACCTAAACAACAAAGGTAAGAAGAGGAGGGAAAAGACATTTGAAAACCTCATTAGCTTTTTCTTCCTTTCGATCCCATCTCTCCGTGATGCATACAGACGTTCCCATGGAGCCTCTCACACACCTTCTGAATATCTGTAATGCAGCTGGATCTATGCGCAGCTTTTCAGAACCACAAGCTTTTCACCTTCTAGCTCTCCTCCCACCCTCTGTGTTCTTGAACAAGCCAGACAGGCATGTCCGCCACGACTGTGCCCACACAAATCCATCCTCCCAGAGCACACCCAAGCAGCAGAGAAAGCTCGGATGAGCTGAAATACGTGTCCTTTATAAAGCATCATTTTCCCACGTGATCTGGAGAATATGGAGAGAATTTATAACAGGAGTTGCAAAGTCCAATTTCTACAGTGGCAGGAAGGATGGAAATGAGCCAAATGGGCCAGGTGGGGCTGGGGACCCCAACAGCACATGCCCAGTCTGGAAGAGGTTATGGTATAGAAATGAGGGCCGAGTGTTGCCAGTTCCAAAAATTTCAAGATGAGACAGAAGAGATTTTGAGAAATCTCCCTGTTTTTAAGTGTTAACAACTAACTTATCAACAACGACAAATGACAAAAAGCCAAAACTACTAGGGAATATAAAGCAAACACATTTGCATGCTGGATCTAACCCACCTATTTGCAACCTTGGGTTTAGATGTAAACACAGTAACGTCATCCTATGAAACTACTCAAGGTTCACCAGCTTCTGGTCAAAATGAAACAGCAAAATATCAACGCTCTACCAGATCTTATGAATCGTTTAGTCCAATGCCTTAAGTAATACAGATAAAGGATGTCTAATGTTAGTGGCAAACTCTAGGTGAGACTCAGGTTCCCTGACTCCTGGTCACCTTTCAGTTGGACTTCTTCGAGGCAGCCTTCTCAGACAGCCGTGCAGAGGCCAGGAATACACTGATCTTCACCTGCTACGTGCCAACAGACAGTGAAAAGGAAGAAATGCTCTCCAACCTGGACCCCCAGCAGGGCAGATAAGAATTGATAGAGGGTGTGTTTTTCAAAATATGCATGCCCTTATTATGCTTCTTCTCAAAGTTACCTAGAGATTGTTGCACATGGAGGACAGTGTGGGAGCAGAGAAAAGTTGACAACAAGATGTAATAATCGATATTAAGAAAATGTCTTTAAAGATGGGTGACGTTTACAATTTCTTGGTATCTCTGGGTTACTTATTAGCTCTCAGGTATCACTAGCACCTCTGCGGCCTTCAGGAGATTTGGTTACCATGAGGGAAATAGTGGTGACAGCGTTGTGGCCCTAGCTCCCCAGAGGTGTTTTTAAGTCAGGAGCATCCTCCCACTCATTGACCCCATTTTATTGAAAAAACTTCTGTTAAAACAGCTAAGTGGAACTCTTACATAATATTTCCATAACACATTGCGTACAACTTGGAGCAAATTGTCAACAAATACAAATTCAATTATCATTCTCATCAACCCTTAAATGATAGCAAATTTTGAAGAGTCAACCTGATTTTCCACTAAGATTTGCACAGAGTACATCTTTCTAAGTCACCTGAAATCTTCTTTGCCATTTTCCATTCCTTTCCACACACTAGGGTCTGTGACCTCTTTTGCTCCTAAATATATAAGCTTCTTGTATCATTTCTTTCTTTCTTCTTTTTATTCTTGTGAGAGCTACTAGCTGTCTGGTTGCAACATAGTAGAGAAAAGTCTGTTTCTTTTGAGAGTCAGTATGAAAGGCATAGCCCACCCCGCCAGCCCCGCTTCCTCCCTAGATGATAATGAGAATGATGGGAGACCAGCTGCTGGCAGAGGTCAGAAGATGCCTATGCTGAAATGCATTCTTATGTTTATCCTAACCAATTATGGGCTTCTCCATTCATTGGCTTTCTTCGACCTTCTTATTTCCCTTGAAATTTTAATTAAGTTCAACTATATTCTGTTAACTGTTCCAGTGGAATCTTATTTTCCTGGTTCATTATAACAAGAAATCATCCTTTCTCAGAAAAAAAAGTTGATATAAATGTTGTTGCATGTAACTTTTGATTGAGGCACAGCAAAGCATTATAACTTTCTTGAACTTGAGGCAGTCAGTTCATAAGCTGAATGTTAATGCAGTTAAGGATTAAGTGCAAACAATATACATCACGATTTATAAAGTGTAAGATTAGTGCTAATTGCCATTCAGCTTGAGATTTTTCATTTTGGGGAGGAAAACAAAAATGTATGGCCCTCTTAATTCCTCTGGGAATGAAAATCTTTTCCTAAGTCAATCAGTCATAAGGGTAAGGACTACTTTTCCTTTAATCCCACTGATTAAAACATCATCCTTTTATTGTCAAGTCTATACTGACTTTCAATCTTGGCAAAACAAGAGGAGGAAAATCACACAGCCTACAGCACTGCTAACTTGAATCTTGTATTTGTCGTTTGCATGTGTTTCGCTAGCTCTCTGTAAGAGTGGGACAAACTGCAATGACATAGCTCTATTTTTTTTTTCCATCAAAGAGTAGTAGCTCCCTTCCCCTCTACTTGAGGCTTCTATTTAATAGCAAAGACTCACTGGTGACACGTCCCTTTGTCAACTAATACACACAACATAGACCTTTTTCTGCAAGAGCTCAGTTCTCTTGGCAAGACATGGTTACTTTGTACATTAAACAAAATCTATTTTAAATAGGACATAATAAGTGTTTCAAATAGAGATTTTCTACAAATGGTTAGACAAGCAGAACATGAATGGTTCTGGCAAGATGGCTAGAGAATATGACTATGAGAAAGAAGACAGTTTAGGGGAAAGACAAGTTACTAAGTCTGCCTCATACTCATTTACTGACGTTTTAATATTACATGGAAGCAACATGTTAGCTGGGTAAACCATTCAAATAATTTAAGTTTACCGTAAGATTAAAAACATTCGAAAACAATATGATCAGTAAAGCCAGGGCAAAAAGTATGCTCACTTATTTGTTGAAAGAAAAAATGAAAGAAGGAAGGAAGAAAAGAAGGAAGGAAGGAAGGAAGGAAGGAAGGAAGGAAGGAAGGAAGGAAGGAAGGAAGGAAGGAAAAGAAATGAGCTATCAAGCCATGAAAAGACACAGAGAAACTTTAAATGCATATTACTAAGAGAAGCCAATCTGAAAAGGTTAAATATTGTTTGATTCCAACTACATGACATTTTGGAAAAGGCAAAACTATAGAGACAATAAGATCAGTGGTTGCCAGGGGTTGGGAGGAGAGCAGGATGAATAGGTGGAGCACTGAAGACTTTCAGCACAGTGAAACTATTCTGTATGATACTATAATAATGAATACGTGTCATTACACATTTTCCAAACCCATAGAATGTACAATACCATGATTGAATCATTATGTAAACTATGGACTTTGGTTGATCATGACGTGTCCATGTAGGTTTATAAATTGTAACAACTATACCACTGTGTTGCAAGATGCTGATAGTGGGGGAGGTTGTGGTTGTGTGGAGGCAGGGCATACATGGGAACTCTGCACTTTCCACTTGATTTTGCTGTAAAACTAAAACTGTTCTAAAACTAAAGTCCATATTTTTTTCTTAAAGTAGAGGTTTTGTCTTATGGATTGTTGGGGTAAAACTTTAAGAAATGGTTTCTGAACACCCATCACTGATTGCCCTGCTGTGACAGGCAGCCTTCAAGATGTCCCTGGATGATCCTTGCTCCCTTCTGTAGTCTCCTTCTGCACTGTACCAGGATTGGTTTGTGTGACCAGTGGAATATAGCAGAGGTAATGGTGTGTCACTTCTGAGATTAGACAAAAGACACTGCAGCTCCTTTTTTGCTCATTCTTTCTCTCTCCCGGAACATTCATTTGGGGGGAGCTAGCCACTATGTCATGAACACCCTATGGAGAGGCTACATGGCAAGGAACTGAGGTCTTCAGCCAACAGCCATGTGAGCAAGTCTGGAAGCAGAGACTTCAGCCAAATCAAACTTCCAATGACGACACTCTGGCTGAGCTCTTGACAGCAGGCTCATGAGATACCCTGAGCCAGAACTACCTAGCCAAACTGCTCCCAGATTTCTACCAAATTGTATTTTGTGTATATATCTTTCATATTTCTGAGCAAAATTTTGATGTGAAAAATAAACAAAATCTTGGCTTTCCTTGTATGCTCCCGGCTTCCTCAGAAACTGGGTGAGGTAATAAATTATTTTTGTTTTAAGCTGCTAAATTTAGGGGTAATTTGTTATGTGGCAATTGATAACTAATACACTTATGCTAGACATTGGGAAATGCAAAACTAATAAGCCACATGCAGGAGAAACTTTGTCAGGTTGTTCATTTCCAACGTCCCAGTTCTTAGACCAGCTCTTGGCACATAGGAGGCACTCAGAAAATATTTATTGAATAAAGGATTAAAATATGGCCACTGCCCTTCAGGTGCTCACATCTGAGGGGAAGAAGACATGTAAACAGATAACTATTATACGGGTATGACTGACATATGTGTATAAGAGAGAAATGTCATAAGCAAAGTGTGGCATTGCAGGAGCGATTCATTCTGTATTGGGAGGTGGTCCCAGAGTCTGAATAAAGGAGGTAACAACTAGACAGGGCTTTGAAGGACAGGCCTTTCTAGTTGGGCCAAAATCTCTGGCTTTATTGCCTGATTTACATCTATATCTTGGAAAACTGTGACTTTAAGAAGAAAATTTTTTTCCTCCATATGAGAACAGTTCTGGAGAAAATACCAGACAAAGCTGTTAGTTATTAAACATGGTTGTTTATAGACTTGGTCATACACAAGACCAGATTGAGGGAGAAAATGGCGCGTGCACACACACACACACACACAACCTCTTCCAAGATCTAGGAGAAGCAAGGAGAAGGTTTTTCCATCTTGTGATGGCCTCCAGAAATAAGGGTGTCAGCGCAGAAAATCAGAAAGCCGAGAGAAGGGAGCTCAAGAGACCTGGAGAGGGCAAAGCCTATGGCTCCAAAAGAGCAAATAAAAACTAAAAGAAAAATGTAAAGTGACTTGCAGAACAAGTCTCCAGTGCCAGGCTGAGAGCTGTTGTTTAGCCCAGCGTGGAGCATATACTTCCTGATGGCCGAGAAGCAGTCAGATGGTGTTCCCACTTCTAGGCATCCCATCTGCACGGGGCTGTGCAATTTTGCCATAGCTATATATCCCTGGGCTGTTATTTTCTTTGTCACTCCACATTTTTAAAACTTGAATTTATTTGAGAAGGAAATTTTATATCGTTATCATAATTAGAAACTTAGTATCTTCCTATCACACATGAAAATAAATACCTAACTATTAAAATAACAAATTGACACCCATACATCAGTTCAAGCCCTCTTAAGAACCTCTGTAAAGTATGTAGCCACATTCAAGAAACACTGATTTTAGTAAAAGTACTTCAATCACAGTTCAATGACAACTTGCAAGAAAAACGTTGATGCACTCCAAGGAGATTTCATTTATGGAGAAGCAATACCAAACTTTTTAGATGTTCAAGATTTAGTATATGCTAGAATGTGGAATGTACAGGATTAAGTGCCACTGAAAGAACCACGTTAGAACTTGTACACACTTCTAACACTAACTTCGTTATTTTCTACTGTCTACTTACATCTCCATCTGACCCATGTGTGTAAAAAGTCCCCCGGGGTGGGTGTGTCTCATTGATCTCTCTCTACCCACCAACCAGCAACAGCAGGACCAAAATAAGCTTCTTTGCAAGAACAAAGACATGTGTAAGGCATTGATTTTTGCTGCAAAGATCATCTCTTGCATTTGTCTTACGCAAATAGTTGACACATTTTTGTTGACTATAAAGACATATTTTTGAGCGAAATTTCTGTTTGAAAAAATAAAGAAAATCTTGGCTTTCCTTGACCCATGACTTTGGATTGCCACTTAGTGGACAAATAGGTAAACCATAGGTGTAATTCATTGGACCACAACACTTTAATCCTGACGGAGTAGCATAATCACACGTAGAATTTCTTAGACACCCTAAGGCCTGAGCTCCATCCCTGGATGTTCTGATTTTGATTCAATGATGAAATCACACATTTATGGCACAGAGGTGCCCAGTTCTGGAGTAAGGCATTTGTCATATCAAAAGAGAATGTGAAGACACATTCTCGGAAAGTCAATGAAAAGTCTTACTATTTTCAAAGCTTGTTTTTTGTTTTTTGTTTTTTTTTATTTCGATTTCTTTTTAATAGTACACATTCAAAATGGGGTTGTCTCAAACTATTTTATTATTCCCAGAGGTTAAAATAGCAAAGGATTCCTTTTCATCATGGAATAGGAGTACCCTAAAAGAGCTTTTGTTAAAATACTGTCTGCAGAGAGTGCGGAGGTGCTTGGGAGCGTGGATTAAAGACCAGAAAGGAAAAGCTCTTTTTTCTTTTTCCTGAAAACCAATCAGCTCTGGATGGTTGAGCGGCAGAAGAGTCGGGAGACAGCCCCCCAGTGTCAATGCCACACTCAAGTGGGAGAGCTTCAGAACCCTTGGGTCAATTTCCCTAACACTTCCACAGGGGGGACAAGCAAGGGTTTGGGGCTCTGTGGAGGTAGATTCAGAGCCCACCTCTGTCACTTACAGACTGTGAGACTATGAGAACACATTCTGAGCTATCTTGTTTGTCAATTTAGCCTTTCCTTGAAAAACTAATTTTTCAATTTCTTAATCATAATTTTAGAGCACTTTGTGAATTATTTGTTTGAAAATATTTTCCTCCCATGAAAAAAAATTACTCACAAGTTGTATCTGGTAGCAGTGGATATTTACTTATTTCCAAATACCCTGGGTCTAAACAACATAAAAAACAGGATGCAATGATTCAATTGTCACCTAATTTAGTTTCACAAAGGACAAACAGTCATTTTCTTTTCGTTCTCTTTGATCCCACAGCTGGTAAACAGCAGGTGGAGATAAGGTTTTATTTTGGGGACAGATCTCAGAGCTCATCTCATCCAGGATCTTAAACCCCTAAGGCTGACTTCATCATCCTTACTCTGGTTACTCACCACTCACATTGTCCATTGTAACAGGCAGCCCCAATTAACCACTGTCTTTGAAGCTGCCATCCTTTTCTGGCTTTAATGAGGCCTCTGTTTACTTTCTCTCAATAAAAGGAAGAGGAGAGTGTGGGGCAGGGACACTGCAGAGGAGACCCACCCACCTCAGTTTCATCTGACCTGCATCTGGGAAGGCCTTGAACCCCTTGCTAGGGGACCGTGAACACAGGCACCTCTGTCTCGTTGGGCCATGGACCTGAGTCTTCCAGGCAGATGGCCCAGAGAGGGCCCCAGGCAAAGGAGAAGATAGTCTTCTGCAAGATCAGAGGAGTCTGAGCCTTCCACATCCATTTCTAAGAAAGGGAGAGGAGGGATGGCCAGATCTCATTGGTTTTAGATGTTATGATGACCTAGGACAGTTTCTCCTAGTATTTCTAGAGAAGTCTTGTAATTTTGTAACTTCCCTGCAATAGTTGTTATTTTTCTCAACCCCTATTGATTTCCTAAGTTAGCATAAAAATTCTCAAAAACAATCAGGGGATTCTGTGCTTTTTGTGTGTAGGAGGAAAGTGGGAGGAGGAAGGGACACGGGGCGTTGAGCATCTTCTGTTTAGCTGGGGCTGAGGGATGGAGAAAGAAAGCCAGGCAGGCGGGGAAATGAGTGTAGTCAAGGTGAACTGGCTGGTCCCTGCACCCCGGGATGAAGGGAGGAGCCAGGGGTCTCAGGAAGGAGAAGTGGGACCTGGGGCTCGCAGAATATGCCTGCAGTTGCCCAACATAGGCAGTACCTGGATTGGAAAAAATGCCTTCTCAGTGCAGAGAGACTCAAACAACAGCAGGCTCAGGGTTCTGCCTAAATTTGGCCAAAAGACCCACCTTCTGTAGAGTGGCCCTGGATACCTCAGATTGCTCTCCTGGTCCCTTGTCAGAGGAAATAAATCATCTGATGATGTGTTTGCAATGTGGCAGCCAGTGCTCTATTTTAAAATTGCTACTCTTTCCAGGCAGCTAGTGCTGCCTCCCTCCCATCTCCTGGTCCACCTTGGTTTGATGAATTGGTCCATCCTAGGGGCAGGAATAAATAAGTTTAACATTCCTGTCTCATTCCCTCAACTTCTATCACCAACTAAGTTGGAAGGGCCATCTAGGTGTCTGGTTTTAAAGACAAGAAGGCTAAAGGCCAACTGATGCCACCTGTACAGGATTGAGCCAGAACTGTCCCTGAAGCCTACAGGCTCAGGAGCCTCCAGCTCAGTGTCCTCTGCACGGAAAGCAGAAGAGAATTCAGTGGATCTGAGGGAAAACAATAAACCTCTGTCACCTGGTAAGGCCTGGAACCAACAGTTATCATGTATAGAGCTTTGCCAACATTGTGGCCATTGATGGTACAGCTAATAATGTGAATAGAATTTCGTTCATAAATCAATGAACAAAAATACAGATTTGTTAAGGGTCAGCTCCCAAAGGGCAGGGTCTGTGATTCACTTCTGGATCCTATAGATCCTGGCACACAGCAGGTGCTCAATTAACATCTTTTAACCGATGTAGGTAAATGAGACTAATAACTAAACACAGATTTACCAGGCACTCCAAGCCATTGTTTACGCTTTTGTACTCACAATGTTTTCTAGCTTCTGTGTTTGATGCTTTAACATCTTGGGTCCTTGCTGACTCTGGAGAGACTGCCCCTCTGGGGTTAGTTGGACAATAAAGGACTCCCCTGCAAGCAAGCCTTTTATGTGCAAACCAACCAATCCACAGCCCACACCACCCAATCACCTCTTTTATCAGCTCTGACACTCTGGGCCACTACTCATCTGCCCTAATCACCCCAGGGCCACCAGGTACCAGACAACTAGTGACAGCCTTTGCCCCCCAGAGCCCACTGAAATTATCCAAACTAGCCAATCCCAAGACTGCTTTTCTTCCAAAGGAAATCACAATGAAAACTCTTGCCTGAGAGGCGGTTTCCCATTGCTCGCTCAGTAACAAACCATCTTTTCAATGGCAGCTGTCTTCTGATCTGTTGGCCTCAGCATAGCTGAATAATAATAAAACCTACTTTTAAAAACAGCTTTGAAATCTCCGACAGTGCAACACAACAGAATAACAGCTGCCACTTCCCAAGCACCTACTCTGGCTGAGCATTTAGATAAATTAATTATAAGCACATCAACGGGATTGTGACTCCCATTTTGCCGATGACGAAGCTGAGCCTCAGAGTGGTGAGGTGCTTTGCCCACAGCAAGTGGCAGAACGGAGATTTTTCAGTCTTGCAAGGAAAGAGGAGATGTGAGGTCCACAGTAGGGACCTAGGGTGATAAGAGGGAAGCTAGAGGAAGGAATGTCACAAAGACAGTTCTTTCATTCATTCAGAGACCACTTCTTGAGCAAGATGTGGTGGTCGTGAGAGCTGACTTCCAGACTCCATCTCCGCTGCCCGTGCAGTGCAGCCCTTAGAAGGACAATGGGCACCCAGCCTGGAGACCAGCGATGCGAGTGTCCTGGAGGGCGATGCTGCTCCGGGCACCCCCAGGGGAGAACCCATGGCTGTTTGCTTTATCTCTGCTTGATCCCAAGACAGGAACTGCAGCCAGGGAGCATGAAGTAGAACACATGCTCCTCCTAATGATAATTTACCCTTGTATCCAAGTCTTGTTCCATGTCTGGGTTTCCTTTGGTCATGGAGTTTTGCCCCATAAAAGGTTCATCATCTCCTAGAATCTAGGACCTAAACTAGCTACAAATAAGATTTGGGGGCTTTGAAAACTTAGGACTAGAGTAGCAAGAATAATTATATTTATAGTAGCAAGAATATAAATACTTTTATATTTCTTTTTTTAATTATTTATTTAAATTAGTTTCAAGTATATAGTACATTGATTAGACATCTATATAGTTCATAAAACGATCCCCCCAATTATTTTTATATTTCTGATCACAAAACAGAGCTGCCTTACTAGGATGTCCATTTGCAGAGGGTAGGAGAAGGGCACACCCGGCAAGTCAAGGGACCCCGTGGTTGCCCCAGGCGTCCGTGGGGCAGGTCGGCTCTTCTTAATTCCACCTGCTGCTCTTCTTACCTTTAGCCAGTTCACCCCTTCAGGAATTCCCAGTATAAACCTACAGGTTCTAAGGCAAAGCCCTGCCCTCCCGCCCACTGCCCTAGGAATGCTTAGAATACTTAAGACATCACATTTCCATTTTAATAGATGCCCTTAGGTCAGGGTTGGGGGAACACCATAACTCTGCAGGGAAGAAATAAATTTCTACATTTGGCAGAGCATATTGAGGTCCTCACATCACTGGAGAACCAAGAAGCAGAGATAAAACTCACTGGGGAGAGGACAAGGTCAAGCTCGCTTTTATTCATGGACGAACTCTGAGGTCACTTTCAAACAGAAACTCTTTTAAGAGTGAATAGTGTGCTCTATTAATCCATGTGAAGGGAGAGCGGGCCTAAACCAAGCTGGTTCCTGCAAACTGGGACGTGTGGCCCCCACTGAGGAAGCTTGTCCTCATTAGTCCTCTTCAATATGCTCCTCCTGACCTGATCACTGTCGTCCACCCGTTTCGGGTTTCTAGTATGTTCTATCTTCCTAGTGTCTCCTCCGTCAATTAGATTCCCTGTGTTCCCCAAAAAGACGTGTGGATGATAGGTGCTCTAACCCTCAGCGAGGTGTCAGGAAGGAAGGTGAGCAGCCAGCCCCCTCCCTGTAGCCTCCTTTCGTAACAGGACATTTTTTTAAGGGGAGTAATTAATTCATTTTATTAAAGTATAGTTGACGTAATTCTACATTGTATACCTTACGATGCGATCAGCAAGATAAGTCTAGTAACCGCCTTAACAGGACTTTCTAAAGACAAGACTTCTGCCCGCTATGAACATCTTGGGTTATCTTGACCTGAATCTTAAGGCAGACAGCAGGAAGTGGGAAGGCTCCAGGGAGCAGGCAGGCTTGGGACTGTGCAGAAGGCTGCCACCATCACAGACCCCCATCATCTCTGTGGCTGGGCCTTACCAGCAGCCAGGTCTGCAGAGCAGTGGTTTGGGGACAGGCCATTCCTATCTTAATGGGCCCCCTCTTCACCACCGTGTTTCTGCCACTGAACTTGGCACGTGGAGGTTAGACTCTGGGCCAGAATCCCCAGGGGCACTGGGGAGGATAGGGCATTTCTCTGACCTAAAGTCCACCTTGAGGTTAGTGTCCTAGGCTTCTCACAGAAACCATTTAAGACCCTGTCACTGAGTTCCTGTCCAAACCTATCTATGTTTATATCTATTTCCTGCCAGCAGCACCTCTTAGAATAATTCATTCCATCTGTCTTCTACACTGTAGCCATTTTTTCCCATGGCCCCACCCTAGCTTTATCATCAGCCAGAACATCTCCACCCCTGAAACCTTAAATTCCAAGAATCCGCTCTCATAGCCCCTCAAGCCACCAGGGACTCCAAGGCCTGGAACCAGAGGAACAGGCTTGAGCTGTGCTGAGGGGTGGGGTTTGAGGACCAGGCGATGTGAATCCAGGCTTTGCCTCTGACTAGCTGGGTGACACCTGAGATTTTAAATTCTCATGGACAAACAGAATAATAATATATACTGAGGTTTAATGGAGACAATTTATTGAAGCCCTGAATATAGCTCCTGCTTGTGCCACATGCTCGATTAAGAGGAGACATGTATTATTATCACTTCTATTATAATTACTCTAATAGACCCAGCCACCCCTCCCATCATTGCCTCTGGCCTCCTGGCCTCCACGAGAGCCAAAACGAACTCCAGAACTCCTGGTGCTGTAGGACCAGGAGCCCCACTCCCCTGGCCCACACACCACTGTCAGCAGGGCATGGTGGTCCCTAGGACTTTGTGTGCTCCTGGCAAGACCTCGATCACAAACACTCAGCCTCACCACCAGTTTCTGCCCCGGGATCAGCCTGACTAACCCCCCTGAGTCCTCAGCCCTGACTTATATCAGCCCCGCAGAAGCCCCAGGACTTGTGATGTGAGTCCAAGCTAGGAGACTCCCTAGTCACCCACCATAATCCCCCAAACAGCCTTGTTTATCCTCCTTTAACCCTATATCCCTCCCCAACCACTGAAATCTTCCCCCTGGGCCTCCCAGCCACGCATCAGAAAAATCCCTGATTTCCTCGACCTCCGCTCAGAGCATTTCTTTTGCTTTCTTTCTCTCACTGAAGCCTGCTTCCTTTGGCTTCCCATGTGTGGATTTCTCTCTCCTTCTCATACCATTGGTCTCAGGGTGCAGTAGGTGGTGGTGTTTTTCTTTGCTTCTCATTGCTACTTCCAGAACTTTCTTCCTCTCTTCTCCCTAAAAACTCCTAGCTTGGACTCACATCACAAGACCGTACTCTGCTCCTCCTTGCTAAGGGGCCTCTGCTCACCCTTCCCTCTCTGGGCTCACTGTCGCGCGCTCTCTATCTCCTTGGCTGACTCATCCTGACTGCCTCCCCTCTCCTGATTTTCCCTCCACCTCGACACACTCGAAACGTGGCTGGCCAAAGCTGAGGTGGGCTCGAAATGCAAAACACACACAGGATTCTGAAGGTTCAGCATGAGGAAAAAAATATATAAATACCACCGTTATTTTTATAGTGATTACATATCAAGAAGATAATATTTTGGAAATATTAGATGAAACGAAATTTATTCCCGTATTTAAATTAGTTTCGTCTGTGTCTGTTTACCTTTTTATGCGGCTTTTAGAACGTTTAAAATTGCACATGGGGTTCACATTACATTTCTATTGCTTTTACCGATAACCGAAACCCTTTCTTAATCCCGATTTCAAAAAATGCCATGTTGCAGCCACTCCTCCCGTTCCCTGGCGTGCTCCCTCAAGAACTCTGGCTCTGGGGCCCCGAACCTACACACCATGGACCCCACTGCCTCGCCACCCCCTCTCCCTCTCGTGTCCTTCCTGCCCTTCCTGTCTGACTTACACTCGCTCATCTACGTGAGTCACGCTCCGCACCGGTCTCCGCTCCCTTGCTCCTCTCTGGCTTCCTCACACTCCCTTGGCAACACTCTAACCATGGGTGGATGTAACTCTACAACTCTGCACTTCCGTCCACACAGCTGGGCCTAGCTGGGGAAAGGAAAAGCACACCGCCATGCCGATCGATCTGACTTTAAGCTCATGGTCACTAGAACGAAGTGGGCCCTGATGGCTGTCCAGTGGGCTTGCTGCCTGTTCACACTCAACTTCCAGACACCTGTTCCATACCTCCTCCTCCTCCCTCTTCCGTCTGACTGAAAACAAAGCAATGAGGACGAGCTTCTGTAAGTTCCCAGCACAATGTCACTGACCACTGACACGCAGGCAGGCCCTCACGCTTGGCCTTCCCCTTCGTCACCATAGTAGTACTGTCTGTGCTCTAGGCTCAGCCATCACCCCAACTGCACATCCGTTTCCTTCTTCTCTTACTTACTCAGGGACCCAGCTCCAGCCATTCTGCTTAGCCAACATTTCCCTCCGCGTGGTATCACTCCGCCAGCATAAACCACACCGCTATTTCTTTTGTCTTAAAAAATAGGGCAAAAAATCTCTCTTGATCTCCCTTTCCACTTCACGTTTGTCCTTTTATACAGCAGAACTTCTTGAATGAATTGTATGTACCCACGGCATCTAATTCCTCTCCTTACGTTCTCTCCTGAACCTAATCCAATCAGTCTTCTCCTACCCAAATTCCCTGAAACTGCCCTTGCCAGGTATTCTGGGCTGAAGTGTGTCCCCCAAATTCCTATGTCGAAGTGCTAACCTCCGGCACATCAGAATGTGACTATATTTGAAGATAGGGCCTTTAAAGAGGTGATTAAGTTAAAATGAGTCTTTAGGATGGACACGGATCCCTGGGTGGTGTCCTTATAAGAAGAGGAAATTTTAAAAAATCAGAGACACCAGGGGCACATACATACAGAGGAAAAACCAGATGAGGAGAAGGAAGAAGCCAGGAAGAGAAGCTTCAGGGGAAACCAACCTTGCTGATACCTTGATCTTGGACTTCCAGCCTCCAGAACTATGAGAAAATAAATACCTGCTGTTGAAGCCACGCAGTCAGTGGTACATTGTTACACAGCCCAAGCTGACTAATACACCAGGTCACCACTGGCCTCCAACGGCTCAGTCCAATGGCCAAAGTTCACTACTCTTCCAACTTGACCACTTAGCAGCATTGGCACCGTGAGTCACCCCTTCTTCTTTAATCATCTCCCAGGACTCAATACTCTCACTTTTTCTTTCATTAGCTGCTGCTTCTCCGTCCCCTTTACTGTTCCTCCTAACTCCCCACCTCTCAGACCTCTCAGCACGGCGTGAGCCAGAGCCCATTCCCTGGGCCTCTTCTTATTTTCACACACCCCACCAATCTGTCAGCTCTGATCCAAACGCACACAACCAGAATTGGGTTGCCTCTCACCCCCTCCACTTCTTCTGAGGCTCCTCAGATACCTGGATTATCCGCATTTGGATTCGACTATACTCTCTACTATCTGTTGATCTTTTCCTAAGTTTACAGTTGACTTTAAAGTGAGTCCAGTCAGGACTAACTCAGCTGCCAAGCTCTCTGCTCTATGGTTTCTGCAGAGGTCACTGGTAACCGTCCTACTGGAAAATCGAATGCCCTGCTGCAGCCAGAATATCCATTCTAAAAAGCAAGTTGTACCTTATCCTTTCACTGCCTTGAAACCCTCTGCTGGCTTCCCGTTGCCTCCAGAGGTTCAGATTCCAGAGGTTCAGATTCCTATAGATGGCACAGGAGACCTTCCCCGATTTGGCTTTAGCGTCATATAATTATTCTGACTCTGATTGCTATAGATTGATTGTTTATGTCCCTCCAAACTCATGTTGAAACCTAACACCCAGTGTGATGGTGTGAGGAGGTGGGGCCTCCAGGGGGTGATTGGGTCATGAGGGCAGAGCCCTCATGATGGAATTAGTTCTTTTATAAAAGAGACCCAGAGAGACCCCACTCCCTCTGCCACAGGGAGAAGGTAGCATCTACGAACCAGGAAGGTAGCATCTATGAACCAGGAAGGTAGCATCTATGAACCAGGTAGCTCTCACCAGACACCGAATCTGCTGGCACCTTGATCTTAAACTTCCTGGCCTCCAGCACTGTGAGAAATAAATTTCTGTTATTTATCAGCCACCCAGTCTATGGTATTCTGTTAATAGCAGCTTGAATGGACTGAGACACCAGTCCTTCCTAACTGTGACCTTGGGCAAGTTACCAGGTCTCTGTGCCTTGATTTCTTCATATGTCACTTGGGTATAATAATGAGACTCATCTCACTGGGTTAGTGTGAGGATCAAATGAGCTCATCCTTGTAAAATGCTTAGAACAGCGCCTGGCCTGGCGGAGCTCAGTGAGTGAGTGTTTGCTACTTCCCACCGCCATCCTTCCTCAGCCTGAGTGCTGCTTCCCTTGGCTTGGAAACCTTGCACTGCCCTTTGTAGCAGGCACGTTGCTGCCTGTCCTTCAATATTTTGCCCCTGCATCTATCCCTGCAGGAGGCCTTCCTCCTCCCTCAGGCAGACTGAGGGCTCCACCCCTCTACCCGCACTTTGCATGTCTTTCCATAAGAGTATTAATTAAATTATCATGCACAGTCTGTTTATATGTCTGTGTCTTCAGGGGACTTTAAGTCCCTTGAGGACAGGAACCATGGCCTTCCATTTCCGAGTGCACCAGCAGCACCATAAAACCCAGTAATCTTTGGATGAATGAAGTCACAGTTCCTTTTATTTGTCTTAAATTCACCTCTCTAAGCCTTCCTTCTTCCTGCCGCTTATAGATTTAGTGAATAAGAATGCATTCAGTCATTTCACAAGCAAAGGTGACTTCTATGTGCAAGACAGTGCTAGATATTGGGGACATAAAGATGAACTCAAGGCAGACAGTGTATGCCCTCAAGAAATTATAGTCCAGAGGAGATTCAGAGGCACAAGCTGCAGCCTAAGTGTGAATGGACAATGTCATGGGACAGGGAAGCTGGGTCAAAGGCCTGGGAAAGAGATAGAGAGAAGCCAGGGCATCTAGACTCAAGGAGCATCAGCCTTGCTGCTTATCGTGGGACAGCAGGAATCAGTACCAGATAAACCTGGGAGCAAGATGAGAAGAGAGCTCAGTACCCTGGAGACTGAAAAGAGAGACTGTGGAGGAACTAGAGCGCCGTAGATGCGACTGGACAGCGCGAAGGGCTGCGACCTACGCTCCTGAGATCTAGCACGAGTGCTTGGTGAACACCGGGACTTTGTGTGGAACAGCCGGTGTCGCCCCTGCAGAGCCCCGTGTGAGAACTCCGTTTAACAGAGGACGAGAAGCCAAGGGTAAGGACTCGTTCGGCGTTTCACAGAGAGAGCAAGAGCAAGCGGCAGAGCCAGAGTCAGAGCCCACCCAGCCTCTCTGGCTCAGAGCCTGGGCTTTTTGCCACCAAGCAGTGTCATCCCCGCCCTGGCAAGGGCCAGACTGTTCGAGAAGTTAAGTGCGGACTCAGGTACCTGGGGCGAGGGAGCCTGTCTGTAGTTCGCACCAACCGCGTGGGCCAAACCCTGAATGTCCTCCTCACTGCACCACCTTTGGGAAAGCTTTGTGCTTGGCCGGACCTTGGGCTGGTCTGCAATGGGGGGGAGGGGGGGCAGCAGGAGAGAGGGGGACAGACCAGCTAGAGTGATGGTAAAATGACGGAAGGCAGGGCCTTGTCGCATGCCTGCTTGCGCCCCTTGCTGCACGTAGCCAGCCAGTGTGAAGCATCTGGTGCCTGAAAAGAACCTTTCTTATGGAAAGATGAAGATAAACAAATGAAGGAATGAATGAGCAAGGAAATGAAGGGCAGGAAGCACAGGAGCAAGGTCCTTGGGTGGGAGAAACGGGTGACACAATGAAGACCAGCTATGACCTGACTCATCGGCCCTCCATTCAGGGTCTCCCACTCTTTAAGTAATGCCACAGAGGACGTGGCAGAGCTAAGCGGCAGGGGCTTGGGTGAGGAAAGGCAGCAGAGGCTCCTTTTGCACCCACCCACGTGGGAAGGAGCCCTCGGGGTGTCTGAGCTCCTCTCACTCTTCCCCGACCCCTGCACAGGACACCAGCAAACCCAGGGATAATGAAACACATCCCTCAGCCCCTCTGGCAGCAAACCTCGGGGTGGCCCCTGGGAGCCAACAGCTCCGATCAGGGTGGGGGAATGGCCAGCCTCACACACATCACAGCACCAGGAGCCCTGGGGACCTGGAATATTCCTTACACAGCCTACTACTTGGGGAACAGGACTAAAAGATCTCCCTGGGTTTCCTTGAATATCTAGGCTTCACAAGGAAGTCCGCTAACCAAAACTGCTTTCTTTAGCAGAAGCTAAGAACCGGCCTTAAAATGCTGTCCAGGCTGGGGGGTCCTTGAGAAGTGGGGTGGGTGTTTCCTGGGAGACCCTGGGTGACAACAGCTGCTCCTGACCTCCTCGTCTCTCCCTCTCCTTCCTTCCCACATCCCCAAGATTTGTGGGGACTCCTCAAAATGCAGAAAGGCGAAATACAGGTGTATCAAGAGCCAACTGCGCACAGGTGCTTTACCGGGGTTATGCCACCTGATTCCTGCCACAGCTCCTGCGAGGTGAGTAACGTTATTCCCATTTGGTGGATGGGGGCACTGAGGATTAGATGGTCAGGGCGTAACATGCCCACAACAGTTGCAGTGGTATCCTTGGGCCATAACCACCCCAGGCCCTCAGGGTCGGAGGGGAGCAGTCCCGGAACCTGGGAGGAGAAAGCCAGTGCGGAGGAGGTGGCTTACGAGGACCTGTGACCTTAGGCGGAAGGACACAGCAGCCTGAGATGACCCCGTACGGCAAGAGCTGGACGAATAAAGACTCCACTTCCCTTTCTTCCATCTCCCCATCTCCTTTCCAGGCAGCTCCCCGATAGCCATCCCCAGCAAGACAGAGAGTGGGGTGAATGGCGGCAAGTGGGATTGGAGGGGCAAACGGAAGACACCCTGCACTGAGCCCAAGGCCACACGGCCAGTGTGGTCTATGGATTCAAGCCCAGCCCTGCCAAACTTCAATGTCCAGGCTCTTGTCCCCTCCCCAGGCTGTCCCCCATCTTACCACAGTACGGTTCTTTGGGCAAGAGAGACCAGGACCCAGCCTGGGCCCCACCCCCCTGTGCCCACACATATATCTAGCAGGACTTTGCTCTCTACTCTGGTCTAACGGAAACAGAACCCCGAGAGAACTATGGCGCTGCATGAGTTAATATCTCTTCTCTTCTGCAGAGCGCCTGATTCTCCAACCTGTAGAGGGCGGGGACTCCCCTTGAGGCCCCTGCCAGACACTCCCAGGAAACTCACGTCTATCTCTGGCGGCTGCCCAGCAGCCCTCAGCTGCGCCAGATAAACTGGGAAGATTTGATTGATGAGACGGTAGATGAGGGGGTTCCCCTAGGAGAATAATTTCACTTTATGCGAAAGGAGCACTGGAATGGGGAGCTCGGGCCCTAAACTCAGCAAGCTGCCCGGCTGCGGGCGTCCAGGCACAGCGAGGAACATGTGTAACTCATTACCTCTGAGAACCTCCCATTTGTGGCCGGCGGATGACGCCACGAGTGTGGTGGAGGGCCTGAGGCCGCAGGGTGAGCTGACTGCAATATTTTTCTGACACTAACACCTCTCTCTGGCCCTCCGAAAGGGCCACGGAGGAGCCAGGCCCAGCCAAACATCACCCACAGCCAGCCCTCCGCCTCCTCTGCCTCCTGGCGCCAGACTAGAGAGGCCTACAGCTGTACGGGCGAGAAAAGAAAGAAACGGAAAGGTGAGAGGGGAGGGAGAGGAAGGAGCAGAGGGGAGAGGGACAGCGGAGAGGGGTGAGCAGGCCCAGCTGGCCCACTTGGGTTTCTGCTTCGGAGGCGGTGTAAGTGAGCATCAAAGTCAAAGGGAGCTCAGCTAAAGGACCTTGGAGGTTGAATTCTGCAGTTATTCCTTCCACGCTTTTGCAGCAAAATGGTGGAACCAACGCTCTCGCCTGGTGGCAATGTGGAGGTGAGGTGGTCCCTGCCCTCGCCTTCCCATCAAAAGAGGGCTCCAATGAGGATGCTGAGGAGGCCGGTCCTGAGAGGGGGCCCGACCAAGGGGTGCAGAGGAGGGAGAGGGCCTGATGCCATCACAGCGGGGAGTGTGGGAGTGAGCCTTAAAGGATGCAGGATTTGGGCACTTTGCCTTCTCATAGAGGGGACAGAGGAACCGAGACAACAGTCATCACCTTCCCTTCTCACCTGGTGAGTGAGAAGAAGGGAAGGGATAAAGGCAAAGTGGGAGGGGAAGAGAAGACAAGAAAAGAGAGGGGAAAGGAGAGGGAGTTGTCAGTGCGTGACCTGTGAAATAACACGTTTACCCCTTCATGTCTGTAAAGTGCCACCTGCATTAAAGTCCAAGTCATACCGTAATATCTGGGCTGCATTTTTGCAGCTTTGCTTCCCCAGTATCCCCAGGGCCAAGAGGAGACGCCTCCTCTCCTTCCCATCTCCTTACCTCCGAGGGGAAAAACCTGGAAAGAACTTGGAGCCCCTGCGAGGCCCACCACACGATACTGTTTCAATTAACTCAAGGCCCACAGGTGGCTCGGGGCTCCCTCCCTGGCCCCATCTCTGCCCACTCTCTTCTTTCCCATCAGCCTTCCTCTCCCTCTCTGGTTACTCTTTTCAGGGATGAGGATCAAGAAGAAGCAAGATCCTGGGGAAACACATCAAATATGGTTGGAATTTCCTGAAGTCAGAGCTCACTGTTTTCCTCTTAGAAATAGAAAAAAAAAAAAAACTAGAAACCCATGAGTTTTCATTTAAGTGGCTGGTTGCATCTCAACACTAGTCTTTCTGAGTTCCTTGTGTCCCCCTCCCCCAAACTCCGTGCCTGGCAGCCAGGAAGGAAGAGCAAGGGAGACGGAGACAATTTGAAAGTCAGGTTTAGAATGTATTTGTTTTGCCACCTTAAGATTTCCAGGACCCCTGCATTCATTCATTCATTCATTCATTCGTTCGTTCATTCATTTCACAAATACTTAGCACTTACTACATGCCAGGCTGGGAGACATCAGTGAACAAAACAGAGATGGTGCCCTGCCCAGTGTGTTTTTCCCACGAGGAACAGATAGCAAATGATAAATGTAATAAGAAAATTACATATGTGTTAGAAGGACATAGGACTCAGGGGAAAAGGAAAAAGAGAAGCAGGAACAAGAGAAGGCAGGAGAGACAGGAAGGCCTCCCGGGGAAGGTGAAATTTAGGCAAAGGCTGGCAGGAGGTGAGGGAGTGAGCTGAGTGGGGAGGGGCGGCAGAGGCAGCCAGCAACGAAACACGGTCCTTGAGGAAAAGCTTGAAAGGGGGCATGCATGATGGTTAATTTTATATGTTAACTTGACTGCCACAGCGGGGCCTGGATTAAACATCAGTTCTGGGTGGGTCTTGGAGGGCGTTTCTGGATGAGATTAGCATTTGAATTGGTGGACTCAGGAAAGCAGATTGCCCTCTCCGATGTAGGTGGGCCTCATCCAATCAGTTCAGGGCCTGAACAGAAGGTGGAAGTATTTGCTTCTTATTTCCTGCCTAACTGCTTGAGTTGGAACGTCTCATCTTCTCCAGTCCTCAAATTTCTAGTTACACCATTGATTCCTCTGGTTCTCAGGCCTTCTGACTTGGACTGAGTTACACTCCCAGCTCTCCTGGGTCTCCAGCCCGCCGATGGTAGATCGTGGGACGTCTCAGCCTCCATAATCATGTGAGTCAATTCTGCATAATATATCTCTTTATATATGTCCGTATATATCATACAGGTTCTGTTTGTCTGGAGAACCCCAGTACAGACTATCTCTACCTCAGTGGCCCTAAGTCTCTACAAGACTCTTCTGTGAGTTTCATTCTATTCATCTTCAAAGTGGGGATGACGCTGTCTGCTCCCACACTCACTGCAAAGAGGAGTGTATGTATTCGTGCAGCAAGCATTTATTAAGCACCTACTAAGTGTCGTCAAGCTCTGTGCTAGATACACAGGAGGCAGGCTATCGGCAAGGGGCTTTGGGCTTTCTTGGGGGAAGCTGCATCAGTTGTATCTCCAGAGTTTTAGCACGTTACTAGCCCCCAAAGATGTAGTACCATCTGGGTCACTGGGATGGGGAACCCCTCTCTGTGACATGGCCTGGGGCCTCAGACCAGAGGGAGAATGAACACCTGGAGAGGTATATTTTCTCCTCACAAATGCTTCTGGAAATGGACTGGAGGCTCCTCACCTGAGAGTCTGAGCTAATTGGTTCAGATGCCTTTACCTGACCCCAAAGGGAGTCAGGAAACTCAGTGCTGGAACCCCTCTACGACTGACGGTCTGAATTACCGTCAATGCTTTTCTCAGCCTCCACTAGCTCTTCTGTAAAATGGGTACTCATCTTGCTGATCACACAGGTTTGCTGAGATGCATGAATGAGAAAACACATGCAAAATACCTTTCAAAGCAGGAAGTTTAACTTATACAGTATTAAGTGGGAGGTCACCAGCACCCTGGAACAATGCCAAGGTTGGGTATGAGGTCCAGGGCAGATCTCCCACCCCAAGACCAAGCCAGAGGCACTCACCATCCTCGCACAGGTTCAGCTTGGACAGGCTCCTGCCATCAAAAGGCTCTTCAAAGATGGAGCCGGCGTCACGGTCGCTCACGGTGTGCAGGTACATGGCTTTGTTCTCCATCCCGTTCTGCAGCAGCAGCAGCGGGAAAGGCAGCAGAAGGAAAGGAGACGGAGGAGGGAGGCAGCGGGGAGAGAATAAACCGTAGGTGGAAATGAATGAATGGACAGAACAGGGTGCCCACCATGGACCCCAAACCTGGACACTGGGACCATGTCCTCATCAACAGGTGGCATCTACTGGGTCCTTAGGACCCCTATTCCCCATCTCCAACTTCCTCAGTGCTTGGGAAGGCCCAGGCCCTTTGGAACTTTCTGATAATGGGGTCCACCCACTTCCTTTCAACAGCTCTCGGTGGGGCTGGAGCTCTCTGAGCCGAGGGAGCAGTGGGGGTGGGCAGGGCCATGCTGGGCGGGGCCTGGAGGAGCTGACCTCCTGACCCAAACAGAGCAGTTTCTGAGCCTCTGGAGCCCTGGACATGTCAGACAAACTTGGGCTTCTGCTCTGCATCGTAAACGAGGGACATCAGACACCAAGGTGTGAACAGAGACCACTGGCCAACATAGCTAAGACCGGAACTGCTCCCGACCCAGCGGGGCTGGCACGGTCAGAGGAGCTGGGTTCAGGGGAAGCGTAGCAGGGATTCCCCTCTCACGGGAACCTCAGGAGCAGGTGGCCTTGGTTGGGCCCCCCAGACACTAAGACCCGAGCAGCCTTAGACCCAGGGAGGACCCAGGGAGGACCCCAGTGCCTGGATGGCCCCCTGAGGCTAGATCACGGAGGCTCGAGGTCCTACCCATGTTGTCCCAGGAACATACCCACTGACGGGGAAATGCTCTGCTGTTTGAAGTGAACCAGCCCCGTTTACACAAATGTGTATGACGCAGTCCCATTTTGTAAGATACACACATGTCCGACATATGGGAAGGAAAGGACTGTACGTGGGGATGTCCCAGTTGCTCCAGGTGAGACGTGTGTTACAGGACTTTGGTGGGAATTGTATCTGCTTTTGTTTGCTGGATTTTCTAGGTTTTCTATGATGCATTTGCATTCTTTATGCAATTAGAAAAATCAAAGTTTCGAGCCAAATTACAAAGTATTTACATAAAATACTTGATATTCTTTTTCTCACATATATGCTCAGTGATTTTATAAACTACCTCCTTTTGGCTGGTTCCCGCCATTAGCTTGGCCTTTGGTTCTGATGCTCTCTGACTATCTGGATATTGAATCAAAAATTCCGCTTTTAAAAAGTTAATTCTTTGGAAGATAAAAGCCCCAAGATAAGTCCCATGCCCGGAGTGGAATAAGCTCAATTCTGTGACCCAGAGCACCAGCCAGGGGACTACTACCTGGGAGGAGGGGACAGGGACCTGGCAGGTGACAGTGGGGGACAGTGTCTGCTGATCGAAGGGAGCAGCCAGTCAGTTCCTCTTCAGAGGTGGGGTGAGAAAGGTGGGGTCAGCACCATTTCAATAAACAGGGATAACGAAGGAGGAGGCTGGTCAAAGGCTCTGCCTGGTGGAGCGGGCATGTCTCCTGTTCTCACAGCTTGACCTTTGTCTTCAGAGACCTCAGGGCTGAGAACAGACAATAAATGGCCAGTTGACATACAACTGTCCTTCCGCTGGCCTAGGAGGGATGAGTAGGGGCTTCCGTCTTTTCAAGTAATGAGATGCCACATCCTGGGCACACACCTGCGGGCACGTACGCATACGCATGCGCGAGCAGGGTGCCCCAGTCTCTGTGGGCCTTTCTTCCAGCCTGTGGAGGGAGAGGAACGGGGAGCCCAGGCTCAGCCAGCATGTCTCCTCCCTGCCCCGGGGTTCCCGGAGCCCCGAGACAGCTCCCACCCCAGCTTCTCCGTGCTGCCGTTGTGTCCAGTTTGCTAGTCTCCAGTACCCACCCTCTATCCAAGTCCTCCACCCAGTAAGGGCCTCTAGGTGGGGCCCTGAGTAGTTCGCTGCTGCTAAGCCACAGGGGACCCTCCCTAGTTTCACAGCACCCTCCTTCTGGCCTCCATCCAATCCTGGGGAGCTACGAAGCAGGAGGCCGGTGTCTTCTGCAAGTGATAACCCTCTCTTTGCCAAAGGCAATAGGCACTACCTGCCCGAGCCGCAGTGCTGGGAGTGGAGGTGTGGAGATGGGCCCGTGCCAGCTTAGCCCCGTTTTCATTTCCACCTTCCCCTTCTGCTGATGGCCTCCTGGACTAAAACTGGAATGCAAGGCTTGTTATCTGGAATGTGTGTGTAGGGCGGCCTGTCTCTGCTCCCTCCCCAGCCCTCAGCCTGTGGAGCAGGATCCCTGGGGAGCTCAATCCTTGTTCCTTCCTTCGTTAGGGGAGAGGGGCTGGCTGAGCAGGAGGCCAGATGTGAGTGAGATGAGACTGGAAATGCTTAGCCAGCACCGCTAATGTTTGTGACTTGGGAATGAAACCTAAGAATGTTCTGTCTGCCCCAGGTTTTATTTTGGGTGGTTTTCTTCCTTGGGGAATGGGACCAGGAATTTGGACCTTTCGAATGTTGGTCTTATAATTGTTCGGCCGTTTGTGCTCTAAGGAAAGGCACCACGAACCCCTCCTACGGCCCACGAGTTACAGACATTTGCCATCAGGGATCTCTCTGCCCTTCCAGGAACACTGCGAGGCGGGCAGGTGGTATCAGTCTGTCGCTCCCATTTTAAAGATAAGCCAATTGAGACACAAAGAGGCAAGAACCAATGGATGTCAGAGAGGGGTGAGGCGCCATGCAAAGGCTTCCCACCCACAGCACTGGCTCGGCCACGACGTTGCTTTGTCCAGGAGAGATGTATCAGTGCCTTTCGATGACCAACTTTAGGGTCAGTGAAGAGAGGCAGGTAAGGGCTCTGTGGCCAAACAGAGACTCTGAGAGCTGGAAAGGAGGGGGCCAGGGACCCAGAAATATAGGCAAAGTGTGGCTGCTAAAGAGTCTTTGGAGGAAGTCCAAGGAATCTGGACTTCTGTGTTCCAAGTCAAAGAGTGAGACCTTCCTCTACCAGGGAGAGGGTACTTTACTGACCTCTTAGGGTATCTTGATGATGCATTTTGGAGCTGAAGCACTCAGCCATCCACAGCTCCACCCCAGGCGGCCCTGTGCAGGCCTGTGGGGCGGGAGAAGCTCAGCGGACATGGGATCCTATCCTGGCTCCACTTCTTGTTATTCGGGAACTTGGCCCAATCAGCTGAGCTCGTGCAGCCTCAGGTCATCATTTTTATGACTGAGAGAAGCACATCTGCCAGCCACTTGGTTATCGAGAGCCTCATGTGGAATCGTGCGTGTAGAAAGACTTTACGAACAAGGGCACACAGGGAGTTGGTGGCAGAGTCTGGTAAGAACCAACAGCCCCTCGGCAACATCTTATCTTGCCAAGCAGCCAGGTTGGGGGGGGGGTCTTGTGTTCCTGAGGCCTCCCTCCTGCCATGCCAGTCCCAGAAGCAACGCTGTTTGGGGTACCCTTTGCAAAAGGCAATCAGGACTGCAGACCAAAGCAGAAATCCAGACCCCGACCCTCAAAGTCCCTCTCTGGGCAGCAGAGGACTCAATCGATTCTTCCTGCCAAGGGGGTAGCATAAGCCTTGCTTGTTGCTGCAAAGATGGTGTCTCTGGATTCTAACATCTAACTCTGCAGGGCTCCTGGCTTTTCTTTGGATCACATAGCTTTAAACTCATCAAAACCAGGTAAAAATCACCATGCATGTGGCCCTCTCCAGAGAAACTATCACTGAGCAGGTTTTAAGCCCTTTGCTCCTCTAACTGTACTCAGTTAACCTAAGCTGGAGATGTGTAGATGCTTTATAAGTGAGCTTTCCTGCATACACTCCACCAATAGGCATGTGTGTGCACACACATGCACATAAACATGCATGTGGGGATATAGAGCGACATGTAGAATGACTGTCACCTGTACCATCTGCTCCCTGAAGAGGCTCAAGCTGTGACGCAAGCCAGGCAGAGTTGCCAGGCTTCCTCTGCCACCCCAAATGCAGGCTCACACTCGCCAGTCCAGGCAGCTGGATGAGGGCCCAGTGTATCTCCACAGGCTGACAGCTGGGGTCTTCCCATCTGGCACTGGCATCTCCATGTTCCACATCCTGAGAATGCCCAAAGGCTGTGCCCTGCCCCATCCACCACATCCTATGTCCTTCGATTGCCTTTGGGACACCATGCCCAGGTGCTGGGACAAAGTTAGTGTCAAAGTGACAAAAACTCACCTGAGTACCTCCGCTGAGGCTGCAGAGGCTGTCTCCTCAGTTCCCGGCATTCACTGTGGTGGCTGGAGAGAGGGCTGCTACTGATGAATGGAGACCCAGGCAGCCCCTTGGAGCTTGTCCCCACAGCCAGCCAAATCCAGACGGAGTCATAGAAAGAGGCTGCAAGGGTGCCCAGTGACTCGTCTCGGGGGTCACTTCTCAAGGAGGATCAAGGCTGTAGGCAAAACTCAGCCTTGTACCTGAGCTGGAGGCCTGTGGCCAGGGAGTCCCTAGGTTGGTGCCTCGCCTCAGTCGGCCACGGGCAGCGCTCAGGAGATGTTCTGTGGAGACACCAGCAGCTCTGCTAGGTACTGACTGAGATGTGAACGGCAGCTGCTCTAGCAGCCAGTCTTTAAATATGTTCGTGGAGCAATGAGGAGGCCCCGCGAGGGTCTGGAACACGTCCCTCCTCTGGCGGCCAATCTCAGTATTACAGCCTCACACAGGAACGGCTGCTTGGTCCAGAGCAGGGAAGTCAGCCTTGGTCTTGGGAGGGACTCCATACGCCTATTCTAAAGGCCCTGCTCAAAATACTTTTTGGAAAGCTTCTAGGAGAATGGCAGCTAGACCTGGCTTATGAGCCATGCAATAAAACCAGCCTTGTAAACATTTATAGGACAGAATTGGCATTGCTAAATGCATTCACCGAACCCGGTTTAGAATTACTTTGCAAGTTTTCCTGAAGTGACATTCACCCGCCAAAGGACACAGATTGGCCACACTAGGGAGATTCTAGAGACTGCCTCATGAGATTCCCAAGGTCATTCTCAACACAACTCAGCACTAAAGCCAACACTGACAGGGCATTGGCATCGCACAAGAGCCGGGAGATGCAGGAGTGAGAAAGATGAGTTCGCTCTCCTCTAGGGGGTTGCCATCCAGGATGAGAGGTGAGCTCAGGCACAAATAACTAAACCTAAGGACAATGGGTTACATTTAAAATAGGACATCTAACCAAAACATTGAGAGTAGCTACCTTAATACTGGGGTGGAGATGGGGGGGCGTCATCAGAATACCAAAAATAGTTGCAGCCACAGCAGCGCTGTCCGTTGATGTGGACAGCCCTCCTCCGGCCCAAGGTCAGAGTTCTGAAGGTGATGGTTATGAATAGGCTCCCATTTACCGGTTAAAAATTCAGCCTCAACACTTGAGGGTCAGACCTCGTACATGAGAGCAGTTCGCCAAGGCTCAGCTCTCCCCACAGGACAGCTGCCAACTCGCAGCTGAGTCAGAAATGTCTTAGTCATTTTTAGTGACTGCGCCTCCTGACCGTCCTGGGGAGGCAGCGCAGTATTACAGAGAGAAAAAATGGTAATGATATAATAATGATAATAATACTAATAGAAGGAGGAAGAGAAAGAAGAAGGGGGGGGAGAAAACATTTTATAGTATATACCATGTGCTAGGCATATATTAACTCATATATTAACTCATTTAACCTTGACAACAACACTGTGAAGTAGGTACTGTTATTATTTCCACTTTACGGAGATGAAGGAACTAGGTAACTTGTCCAAGGTCAAGCAGCCTGTAAGTGTACAGTTCAGTAGTGTTAAGCACGTTCACATTGCCGTGCAAACATCACCTCCATCCAGCTCCAGGATTCTTTTCATCTGGCAAAAATGAAAGTCTCTACTCATCAAAGAACTCCCCATTCCCCCTGCCCCCAGCCCCCGGGGGGAGCTTTCTGTCTCTACGCATTAGACTAGCTGGGTACCTTGTTATGTCTTTATCTGAGGCATGCTCTACCAAAAATATATATTCTTTATAATTTTTACCTTAAGTATTTTCTTTTTTGATTTCAATCTATTTCGTGTCAAATATAAATATTTCAAAAACCATTTTTATGCGTTGTTCACAGACCACCATTTGTCTTTTTCTGCTGTCGTTCAGCTTTGTAGAAATATCCTGGTAAAAAATATGTAATCTCTCAAAACCCAGAATTTGGATTTACCATAAAAAAAAAGTAATTATTGTTTAATTGTACCATGAATCTCATCAATTTAGGTCTTGTTCAAGAGATAGTTTGGGTAAAAAGGAATTATCGCGCACACCAGATGATATAGGAATTTAGCTTTTGTGGTTTTATAAAAGTTTGTTTAATCAATAATTGAAATGCTTTCTGATTTGTCATCTTATCATTTATCTCAAATTGCCCATCTGATTTTAGCTGAAATTCAACAACCCCCTCCAGCCACCAGCCCCACTACCCTCTGCCAATAAAAGCTACATCTGAGAGAAGGCAGACAGATCCAAGGAAAAGGGCTTCTGAACTGGAAAGCAGCCCAGGTCTCTGGGAGAGTCCATGCCTGCTCAGCTTGAAGTCATGCCTAGTGATTTTTACTTCCACCTCTATAAGTTGCTGTATCTTCCCCCCAAAGTAATTATGTATGCTTTATTAATTAGGAAAAGTATAATTACCCCTTCAAAAGATGATTCTGACATTGAGAGCCTGAATTAGAGACAAAGCCGCAGATTTATAGTGTCAACTCCTAGACTTTGATTATTCCTACTTGTGTGTCCTTGGACAAATCACTGAACTTCTTGGTCTCAGTATTCTCATTGGACATAAAGATAATAATCCCATATTACAGGGCAGTTGTGAGGATCAATTGGGATAAGGCAGTGACTGTGAGCCCACTCGTTTCATGAGATGTTCCTAGGAGTTCCTTGAAAAAAGATTCTCTGATCAAAGCAAAAGGTGTTGTTTAACTGCAGGACTTATCAGAGCCTTTAAGATGCTGCTGAGCACAGTGATTCTTCAGGAGAGAGATGTGGTATTAAGCTTCTCCATTCTTAGTTGAAAACAGAGCAGGGCTAGTGTTCCATAGGATACACTGAAGGAAATTCTGAGCTAAGGTAGTAAAAAGACTTGTTTACAATTTAAACAAAAACATTTTAGAAAACTGGAAGGCTTATTCTTCTGAGTGCCAAATAGTAGAAGATGTCTCATGCTATTGGAATGTGATGAGGAGCCATTCATTCCGAGAGGACAGTAAGACAACCCTGCCTTTCACCGTCACCTTCACCTTGTCATTGTCTCCCCATCCTGCAGCATAACCCATAGCCCATAAATATCAGTGAGTTGGATGCCTGAGCATGAGTGTCACTTCCTTGCTCAAGGCCTCTCTCTTTCTTAATTTACTTCCCTGTTTTGATGGAGCACATTTATGGTGGAATACATTTATGGAGACCTTGTATGTCTATAAATATCTTTACTTTTACCCTCGCCCTTGACTGACAGATTGTCTAAGTATAAAATTCTAAGGTTGAGATATGAAGAGGGGAAAGCACTTCTCAGGGAGTTGGGACCTGCCATCAGCAGGCTGTTGGGAGAAATATAGATCCTTCAAGCATATAGCAATTCTCTTAAAATTGCCAATGTATTCTACATTGAAAAGAACTTTGGAGAGAACTCAAGAGTTAAGGGAATAAACGGAGATAGAAGGTGTGTGCCTGGTAACCCCAGGACTGCTTCATTGCACAACTCCAGGGGTACCCCTCACATTGTATTTGCTGGGAGTTGCATCCCTGGAGTTGCATCATTTGGGACACAATGCCCTACCCCTTTGGCAAACGTCAAGTTAGTCTCTTAGAACATGAGAGCCAGAAGGCACCTTTGTGTCTAGTGACACACGATTCCCTCATTTTGGAGGTGAGAAGGCTGTGGCTCAAAGAGGTGAAGTGACTTGTGCAGGCATCGCAGGCAGAAGGGGCAGGACCTGTGGCCAGGGTTCTTGACTTTCTCTTTACCTGTGCTCCCCCCGCCAAGAGTGGTCCATAGACAGCTGGGAGTCTATTGCAAAGGCAGCATCTCCAGCCCCCACCCCAGACCTGCTGCATCAAAACCGCCTTTAAACAAAACTTTCTGGTCACTTGCACGTGCAAGTGAAAGTTCTAAGCATAGACCTTCACCACACCGAAGAAGAAATCATGGAGATCTTTAAATGTGCTCTTATTTTCAAGATAACCCAATTTTTTCCACTCTGAAAGAAAAAGGATGGATGATGTTATGTGGGCAGGGGAGGGGGAACTAAAATAGGTGCATTTTCAGAATCTAATCATCGGGAGAAGCTTACCCTTCCAGGTAGGTGGCCTCAGGAGAGACATCCATTATCAAAATAATAAACATTGAATAGTCTCAGTAAGATGTAAAGAAATACATGCCTAAATACAACCCTTAATTGGCATCAATTACTGCTACCTAATGTTGGCTCTGCCCTATCTGGGCTTCAGTAGGCATGTTTAACGCACTGAACGATTTCTAAGAATCTGGTAGTTCCAGAGTTTCAATAATTCTACCAGGTTTTGAGAAACATCTTTCTACTACAGGTTTTGATTTGAGAGAGAGAATATGAGAATCAATTGCCTCGGACTTTGTCTCCCAGGCAGCAGTCATCACCTTTCTTCCCACCAACTACACACAACCTTTGTTGTCTTCCAGCTCGAGACAAAATATGCCAGAGGCAAAGATCGTGGTCATACAACTTGTCTCTTTTCCAGCAGCACAATCCCACATGTTCCTTCCATGGGGGAAATAAATGAAAGAACTTTTATATAGACTATGCAGCAAGATTTTAAAATAGAGATTTAAAGTGGTTTTTATCACCAAGGGTATCTAGAACACGGTCTCATCCAGATTTCATGGATCATCAATTTTCTTTTTGCCTCTAATCAGATAGAACTATGTGGTTAGGAGAAGGGGGGATAACTGAGTTATGACATCACTCAGGTCGAAGAAAATGAACTGGCACGAACTCATGCTATTCTGGGTAATTCGACTGGAGTGGAGAGAAATGTAAAAGAAACAAAAGAACCACAGGTCGGTTGATCCCACTGACTGCGCATGGCGTGATGCTTTCGGAGGAAGGGAGGGGTCTCTTCTCGGTTGTCTCCGGTTGTCTCCTTGACGTGGAGATGCTGATGCTGTTTTCTGTTAACACCTCGTTGACCCGGTGACGTCATGTAATGAAGTGCTCCACGCATACCGCGTTCCCTCACGTCGTTTAGCGGACAAGATTTTATTTTTACAATTTGGATGGTGTGCATTCTAAAATGATCATTTCCCTGCTCGCGTAAGCAGAGCCATTGGCCACAATTTAATAGTTTTAATGAGCCAGAGTCACAATTTATGATTATTATTACTGTAACTGTGGCAGGATACATGTGAGTCCTCCCAAGAAGAGAAGGGGAAGAGAAAGAAGCTAATTGAAGTTGTCACCATCCGGCTGAGATGGATCTAACAGCCTTCCTCAGTTCAAGGGGTGGCTTTAGTGACATCTGCCTGGAACAGCATAGCGGAGAGGTGACTTAGCACAATCGTGCCAAGAAACAGAGTCCAAGAGTAAGCTCTCCTCATATGGATAAGTTCTAAAGTAATCATAATCATAATCATAATCATAATCATAATCACAATCACTGCTTTGGAGCAGTGTGCTCGCTCAGTTTGCAAGGCCATGGCTCCTGCTGGTGCAGAGCCTTCAGCTATGGAATTGGGGTCTGTTCTTCCCCACTTTCGAGTTGACAAACCTGGCAGAGAAGTGTCTCCATTACTTTCCAGCCAAAAGGTGAAAAACGGGCAGAGTTCCCAAAGGAGGATGCAAGGGGCCTGAAGGAGGGCTGTTTGAGAATGGATGTAAGGAGAGACAGAGGGAGGTCAGGAAAGAGGGAGCCTCTGGAGGTCCCAGCTGGGCACGCTCGGCTCCCTAGTGGCAGAGACCACGCCTTTCGTCCTCCTACCGCTGTGCTCTGAGAGCTCCTTCTGGCCCTTCGGTCATTCAGTCAGTGTGGAGGAGCAGAGGAAGCTTGAGAAAAGAAGCTATCAAAGTGCTCCCTGATCCCCGCAGGCCGAAATAGAGCTAAGAGACAACTGCCTTCTCTCCCCTTCTCCACCACAGTGTAAGGCACTTTGACAGTGCCTTACACGGTTACCGGCAGCCTTGGGCAGGTGACATTCTAGGCCTAAGAGACCGGGAGGCTCATTCCCATTCTCTTCCACATCCCTCCCTCGACACTCACCCCCGTAAGCTAGTGAGGATCACCCTACAAGACAGAGAGTAAGGGACCTGCTTCCACACCCAAGTTAGACTGTATCCATTTTTAGCTCCTAGTCTCCTTCGTCATTGTCAAGCTGTCAGCAGTAAATGGTGACATTTTCCACTAAAAAGAATGAAGGGTTTATGTGGTCGTTCTATGCCAAAGGTGTATGTTTTAAACCTAATCGTGAAAAGACATTAGACAAACCCAAATTTTATAAAACAGCTGGCCTATATTTCTCAAAAATGTCTGCAATTAAAAGAAGCAAACAGATGTGACAACTAGATAGAGTACATGATCTTTAGGTAGTTGCTGTACTGAGACAGGCTGCTCTACAGGCCAGAACTGGGCAATCAATGAAATTTGAACGTAGACTGTGGCTGAGATGGTAGTATTGAACTGATGTTGAATTTCCTGAATTTCAGCATTATCCTGGGGTAATGTGAGAGAATATACTTGTTTTTAGGGAACACAGTAAAAGATTAAGACATAAAGACATAGCATATGCAAACTACTTTGAAATAATTCAGAAAAAGTACATGCAAGCACATATCCACATGCACACATGAAGAATGAAAAGAAAAGTGTCAAAAAAAGTTTTAGCAAGTTGATAAAGGGTCTCTAGGAGCTCTTTGTGCTATGACTGCAACCTTCCTGTAGGGTCGAAATTCTTTCAAAGTAAAAGGAAAAACATCATAAAGTGATGGGGAACTCCCAAAGAAAAGATATGAAAGGACAATTCAAATAGAAGAAATTCAAATCAACACAAAAAATATTTCAGCATCAGTAAAACCTGAGCAATACAAGACAGTAATGTCAAAAATCTGATCCCATCATTCCATTGCAGAGAAGGATAATAACCAGTTTGGGTTAAAAAACAAGCGAACAAACAAATGAAAAAACCAACAGTGTCATAGGAATTCTCCTTCCTGCTAGTGAGTAAACAGGGTTTCTGGAAAACAATTTGAGACTTTAAAATACTCTTATACTCAAATCCTATAATGAAAGAATTCTTAAAATTTTATCCTAAAAAGAAATCAGAGATAGGGATAGAAATGTCTATATAAGAATATTTTCTATGATGTTATTTATAATGGAGAAAACCAGCACCATCAAAATGTCTAACAGGATAATGGTAAAATAAATGATAGTACTGTACAGGCCTTTAAAATTTGTTTCCAAAAAATACAGTATTGTTTTCCCTGCCCACCTCACAGTTTCTGAGCAGCATACCCGCTCTTCTGGTCTTCTGCTCTAGAATCCGGGCCTGCCCTGAACCCTAGTCTTACTGTCTCCGGCGGTAGCATCTTGCCTAACTCTAGCCAGTCTCCCCTTTCCTGGGAAGATGGATCTGCCATGATTTAGTATCCATGACGGGACCAGGGAGCTGGACTAAGAAACACAACAAAAGACTCTTGCTCCCCATATTAACCTCCTGAACCACAGCTCTTGCTCCTGAATCTCCTGCATTTTGATTCTACCTTTGGTATTTAAGCTTTTTCTTTCTTTCTGGCATGAGTTCTGACCTTCTCTCCTGGATCCACATTATTATCTGCCTGACCTCTCCCACCAGAACTTAACTCTCTGCCGCTGCTTCTTCCCCCTTGTTCTGCTCTGCCAGCATAGGTGCCCTCCTGGCAGGCGGCTCTCAGTTATGTTCTTCAGGCAGTAAACGAACAGCCTGTGCCAGCGCCAGCACCAGCTCTAACATTTTAAGCTTTGGCTGGATGGAGTTAACGCCATGGCTCCTGATAGCAACGAGGTAATTTCATTTGGGTAAAACTAAGATTTAGAGGAGAGAGCTGTAAACACAACAAGATGTTAGTCTACAGCCTCCTTTTGGCCTATGGGTTATTTAGAAGCACATTGTTTACTTTTCAAATATTTGGAGATTTTCCAGATTTCTTTCCAGATTTCTTTCTGTTACTGATTTCTAATTTAATTTCATTGTGGTCAGAGAATAGACTCTGTATGATTTCAATACTTTTAAATTTATTAAGACTTGTTTGTGGCTCAAGCTATGGTCTGTCTTGGTAAATGTTCCAAGTACACTTGAAATGAATTTATACTCTGATGCTATTGAGTACAGTGTTCTATAAATATCAGTTTATAAAGTTGGTTGACATGTTGGTCAAGTCTTCAATATCTTTTCTGAGTTTCTCTACTTGTCCTGTCAACTGTAACTGAAAAAAACTTTTTGAAGCAAAAAAAAGATAGTTTTCATATAATTTGTGTCCTTAGAAAGCATCTTCTTTCAGGGTTTAACAAGAGTTGAAGGAGATAATTCATGCCAAGTGCAACAAGTATAATTTGTATGTATACATTTGCTTTGCACATGTATGGCATATAGTAACTACTCAATAAACATCAGTGGTTATTAATATTTAAAAAATAATGTGGGTTCCTTATAGACAATGTATAGTCAGGTCTTAATTTTTAAAAATCTAATCTGATAATTTCCACCTTTTAATTATGTTTCACCATTCACATTTAATGTGATTATAAGATTGGGTTTAGATCTACCATTTAGCAATTTGTTTTCAATTTTACCTTGTTATTTATTCTTTTTCTTCTTTTCCTTCCTGTTTAGGATTATTTGAGTATTCTTAATATTCTGTTTTATCTCGTTTAGTGGTTAATTAGATTTATCTCTCTTTTGTGTTTCTAGTGGTGGCTCTAGAATGTTATTTATATTCACATGTAATGGGTTTGTTATTGTTACTTTTAAATGAATTGTAAGTAATCATTTACAATTTTTCTCAGTTTTAATTTTGAATACAGTAAATATCAGTAGGTATAACCCACATAAACAAAAACTCTTTAATAATTTTTAAGAGCATACGGTCCTGAGATCAAAACGTTAGAGAAGCACCCATCTTCATTAGCGCCCCTGAGAAGTAATAAAGCTGGGTCTGTCTGGCTGGCTCAAACTCATGTTGTTCCCACAGCACAGAGTTGCCTCCTTCCTCAAAAGTCTCGTCAGTATTAAAATGGGGAACTAGAATTGGTTCCCTGAAGCTTTATTTTGCAATTGTTTTTTCCCATAACTTTTAAGTTTTTTATGTTTAGATATTTTTCCTTGGCGAAGCACATGTTTCTTGTCCCTAAAGCTTTAGAACCCTATAAAAAAGATGACTCCTTTTGGCTATAGAATAAAAATGAAATGATGTTCTTCAATAATCCGCTTATGCCAGAAGTAACAATCGATTGAGTTTTATGTTGTATAGAAAGCACGATTGGGAGATGTTCTTTATTACAGAAGTAATTCTAATTATTTGGCTCCAGGCTTTTTTCTCATCCACTTGATACTAAAGCCCCAAGAATTAATTTATGTTTTGGGGGGGCCAGCTTTGCTGGGGGACATTCTCAGGAGGAAGTCTTGCATGCCCCGCCGTAGCACTGCATTCTCAGCAACCTCCCTCAGGCTTCTGTGTAGCTTTTCCATCTCCTTGTATTCACTTTTGACGTCTACGGAGGAGCAGAAAGCATGCACCGGGAGTTAGAATCTTTTTTCAGAAATGTCCCAAGAAAACAAATCCCCTGAGAATCGTATTGTGACTGGGCCACTTGTCCCAGAATATGAAATCTGCAATGGGGCTTAGAGATCAGATTATCCAATTGATTTGTTTTATAAATAACCTGATCACACCCAGCATTCTTGCTTCTACCTTAAGGCCTATGTCAGCATAGAGGTCACCCTCAAAAAAACACAAACCTACCAATAAGAAGGTTTGGGCCCTCACTGGGTCTTTATTAGGGCCCCACGAGAGCTCAGTGGAAGGAGATACAAAGCATACTACACAATAAACTTCCCCTAAGTCCTCTCTAGGAATCTCTCTCATTCCCCTGATCCCTCTCCCAGCAGTCCCCATTCTAAGCGAATTTGCTCTATTACGGCATTTCAAATTCTTCTCCCACGATCTGCAATCAAATTATATCCTCGCGATAGTTAATATTATGTGTTAACTTGTCTAGGCTCTGGTGACCAGATATGTGATCAAACATTATTCCGGATGTTTCTGTGAGTGTGTTTTCTGATGAGATTTACATTTAAATAAGTAGAGCTTGAGTCAAGCAGATTGCCCCCTTCATCTAATCATTTAAAGGCCTGACTAGAACAAAGGGCTGGCCTCCCCCGAGCAAGAGGGAATTCTCTAGTGGACTGTCACATTCCCAGTGAGACCCTCCCAGAATTCTCTGCCCTTACGCCCAGGCCTCTCTCTCCCATTCCTTGCTTTATTTTCCTCCGTAGCATTTATTAGCCTTTGGCATGCCTCATATTTTATTATTGCCTGCCTTCTGCTGCCTGGGCTACAAGCTCCATAAGCAGAGATTTTTGTCTGTACTGGTCACTGCTGTATCCGTAGCACCTAGAACAGTGCCCGGCACATAGGAGGAGCTTATCATTACTTGTGAAGCGAATGCATACTATCCACTGCTGTGGTTTACATTCTCACACATCTTATCTTACCAACCAGGTAACGTGCCAAGCAGAGACCGCTTTAGATTTCTGTGGCACCTGGCACAGTGCTCCCTACATAGTGTATATTTGCTGTTGATGGTGAAGAAAAGGAAATGGTCTTAAATTATGGCAGGAGCAATTTATGTCCAACTCAAGGGAACATTTTCTGTGCGTGAGACATGGACAGTTGGAAGACCTTAGGCAAGTAGGGGTTCTTTAAAGAAGACGCAGTGGGAGACTGGAATCTTAAAACAGGTTCCTGTGAAGGCTGAGATGGAAGGTCATGAGAGAGTCCAACGAATTACAGTGAGGAGGTGTCGTAGCCCCTTCCCAGGACAGCATTAGGAAGAGGTCGTGTGTCCACGTAACCAGCTGAGGGGGCACAGGTAAGTGCAGGACAGATGTTGAGAAGTGGCAGTTGTGGCTTTTACTTTGGAAGTAGCTCTGACCACTTGCATTCCTACACACTCGGTGACATACGGCAATGGCATCAGACCTCCTTTTGTTCCAGCAGACAACTATGCATGTGGTTTAAAATTTTAAAGGCACAACACGTAGAGTACAAAGCAAATCTCCCGCCCTCCTTGTCCCTCAGCCTCCCAGTTCCTCTCGTTAGAGGCAACCAGTATGACCAGTTTCTTGTGTATCCCACAGAGATCTTTATACATATGTATTTCCCTTTTTTCTCTCACAAATGGCAACATACTACACATATTTTCACTTTGCTTTTTTCCACTTCACAACATATTTTGGAGCTTGTTCCATGCTGCTACTATATATAAAGATGCTTTATTCTTTTTAACAATTATGGTCCTTCACTAGCTGTGTACCTAAGTTAACTTAATCAGTGCTCTATCGCTAGATATTCGAGTTGTTCCAATATTTGATATCATAAGCGATGCTGTCCTGAATAACCCTGCCCACGTGCCATTCCACTTATGGATGAGGACACCATAGGATAAATTCCTAGAAGTAGGATTGATGGGCCAAAGCATAGGTGCATTTTTAATTTTGCTAGAAATTGCCCATTTGCTTTTTGCACCAGTTTATACTCTCCAGTGTACACAGTGCCTGGTAGAGTCCACGGCACGAAAGGGAGATGGCCGCCTGCAGTGGGGCACACGAAGCTGGTATTGTCTCCACAGGCTCCCGGTGGAGGAAGAGAAACCCTTCTCCATGACCACCAGGAAATGAGGCTTTTCATGAGAAGGTATCAACTTAAAAGAACAGGTTTATGGAGATAGCAGGGAATTTGCCACTTTCCAGCTATGGATTCCTGGGCACATCATCTCGTCTGAGTCTCTGTTTCTGTGTCTGCAAAATGGAGCGATCACATCTACCTCTGACGGCTAATGTGAGAATTCGATGGGATGTTGTGCGGAGAGCCCGAGAGCAATGCTTGGTCTTAGCCCAGTGCTTGGTCAAGGGTGCAGCAGTCATAATCCTCATCATCATCTCCCGTCTTTCCCCCGGAAATTCTTCCTAACTTAATTCCCTTAAATCTGGTAAAGAGCGGCCACAGCATAAGCACCCATTATGCAAAGGTTTTTTTGTATTTACCTGCAAGCTCCTTGTAGAGAGCATCCCCCTGGGATGACGCCAGGGTCAGCATGGTGGCGATACTGCCCTTCACCTTCTCTGTGATTCCATTCTGCACAAAAAAGGGTCATCATTCTGTTAGGAGGACACAGCCCACGGGACAGGGAACCTTAGGAAAGGGACCCCACCCAATTCCGGAATCAAAGTGCACAGACTGGGGTTGCCAAAATCAAAGTCAGGTCCCAGGTGGGCCACTTTGGAGTACACAGAATGACTCAGGAGTCGTCAGGGCAACGTTTCTGTGGGGTCTCACCTGTCAAAGCATCGCCTTTCCTTCCTACCAGGACTCATTGGGGGTTGTCCCTCTAGTGCTGACCAACTGAGTCAGGAGCTAATGAGGATGCATGGATCCTAGGGGAGAGCACAGCTGCCACAGCGATGGAAATAGGACAGTGCTGGTCACTAGCCCACCGTCCCATCATGCATTTAGTCACTGGATACATGTTTGTTGAGTACCTGCTTTGTGCAACATTCCACACTTGACTTACCTGATTCTTCTCCCCAACTGCCTAACAAATGTCTTCGTGCTGCTCTCAGTCCTATCCTATCACCTAAAACCATTTACCCTCTTCTATCTCTTGCCTGCCTTTGAAAAATGCTCGACACGTTCACCTAGCCTGAGAGAGCCTAGCTTTGAACCTGGATCTCCTGACTCCAAGTCTTATGCTTTTTTTCTTCAACATACCAGGCCAAAAACCCTAAGCTCCAGTCTCAGCTCTCTAGCTCTGAGCTCTGAGCTAGTCACTTAGTCCCTCTCTCTGGGCATCAGCTTTCTTGTTCATAAGATCAGAGAATGAGAACGTCCTGTGGTCTTGTTTAATTTCCACTTCCTATGTTTGCAATTAAAGATACATTTGTACATAGTCAATGTACTAAGCTTTTTTTTTTTTTAGTGGATTAATTTCCTTGGTCACCTTAGGAGCCAATTTCTACATACCCAATGGGGACTGGGTGCTGTAGAGTTTGGCCAATTTTCTGCACATATTTGCAGACTGTAATAATATGTTAAGTGACAGAAAGTAAACTGCGGTTGCTACAATATGTCTCTTCGCCTATTCCAAGAGAAATTACATGCTTTTTTGTTGTTGTAGAGAAAGGGATTTTCTAAAACTGCAATGAGGTGTGGGTGGTGGGGGGAGGAGATTGAGCAGAAGCAGGTTGGAGATGTTTCAGGAAGTAGGTTGGTTCAGAGCTGAACCCAAATAGCAACCAGCCAGAGGGATCCTCAGAGGGTCAGCTAAGCCTGGACTGAGGCTGAAGAATTTGGAAACTCAGATGGCCAAGGAGGGGCCAACATGTCTTAGGCTAAAACAAAGAGTTTTGTTACTGGGGTGGGGGTGGCAGGCTAAGAGACCCAAAGCTGAGATAAGATGGCCCAAGTATACTTGACAGAAGCAATAAGGTTCAAGATATCTGTGAGGAACTATCTTCCGAGACAGAATCAAGCCTAAATCTGTGCTAGATGCTGTAACTGACTGACCTATAATAGTTTTTTGTTGGCATTTATTTATTGATATTTTGTGTAGACATTTATCTCATTAAAAAATCCATCTAGAGATTATGTTATTGTTGGAGACACTGGGGTCAGATTACCTGGTCCCAAATCCTAGCTCTGTGACTTACTAGCTGTGTGGCTTATTGCTAAAACTCTCTCTGCTTTCATTTCCTTATCCGTAAAATGAGAAGAATAATAGTATAGTCCTACCTCGGTATCTGAGGGGGATTGGATCCAGGACCCGCCACTGATACCTAAATCTGAGGATGCTCATGCCCCGTATATAAAACGTAGTATTTGCATATAATCTATATTTACATATAGGCTACAGCAGACTATGCCTACACATCACTTTCATGTGGATTCAGTGTCGTGTTTGGTATACGGCAAATTCAAGTTTTGCTTTTTGGAAATTTCTGGGATTTGTTTTCCAAATATTTTTGACCTGCGATGGTTGAATCTGAGAATGTGAAACCTGTGGCTGTCGAGGGCTGACGGCGTTTACCTGACAGATTTGCTGGGGACGAAATGAGCTAAGGAATGTAAAGATCTTAGGATCCCACCTAGATATCACAGTTGTTCTACTGACGACTTATTAAAGAAGAAAGACGCAGGAAAGGGCTGGAGGGGCTGCATTTCTGAAGTCCCAGCCTCGGAGGGGAGGCTGACTCCAGCAAGTACTGGCTGGAAGGGAGAATGCCGACCGCCAGCTGGCCTCCTCTCCCTGCACCATGGCCATTGGTTTGGTCCACTTGGCAGAAGGCATCTGGTTCTATTTGGGCCCAAACTGCTACTACCACTTGCATCTTCTGTGCCTGCTTCCTCTATCCACTCCCCCTCCCCGGGAGCCTTTTAGGGGCTGGGATGTAGACCGCGGATGTGGAATACCTTCAGTTGTTGAAACTGGTGCTGCATCCTTTCTTGAGCCCTTTCAAACATGCCCTCGGCCACCTGCCGGTCCACCCCTCTTCTGATGACATCTTTCATCCTCTCACATGCTTTTTTGCCAGTGATCTGAGCTGCCTCTGGCAAAATGATAGCCACAGTCACAGTCCAGCAAGGACTTGCTTAGAAATCTTTAGCATCAGAAAGAAAGAAAGACGAACGAACGAACTATATATCTATATATCTCTATCTATATCTCTATATCTATCTATATATACATATATGTAGTTATATATAGCACCAATTTCCACACAGTGGAAATTGTTTAATAATAATAGGGTATAAAAAAATTAGCATTCTCAATATTTACATAACTATCATTTAGAAAATCTAACGAGTGGATAAAGCAGAAGCTTACAAAATTCCACCCCCCTTGCACACACTCAGCAAACAATAACAGGACCACCAAAATGAAAAGAAGCTGGAAAGTGAGTTTACAAACACTTTTTAAAAAATAAGAATGAGAATTGAATAATGGATTTCACAGTTTAATTAGCTGAGATGCAGCACAGGGAGGAGAAGCAAGGTATCTAGATAAAGAGTAGAGAGAAGGAACTGGAAGCGCACAGGTAAAAATGGTTTCTGAATTACCTCTCCCCACACCCTTGCAATTATTTGATTTTAATATATAGACCAGGAGTGTTACAGGGACCAGGATGCAGGAGGACAAATCTTTTGAGGGAGAAGCAGCCAGAGAGGATGCTAAAGGAGTTGACAGGAAGACCCCCAGAGGAAGCAGAAGCATTGCCCCTGGAGCCCCCACCTTCATAACAGGGCTTCAGGTCGTTCTGAACAGAGGCAGTAAGGGACTCATAGATCCTCCTCTTCTTTCTGAGGATGTATCCCTCCAGGCCTCCCAGGATGGTGCTTATCTAAGAATCCGAATTTTCAAAAGACCATTTGTAACGATTTCCTCAACAGAAGCCCTCTGGTGTTCCCTGTGTGGTCGCCATTCCCCTCGGCCTTATGTTAAGGTTGGCTGTTCACATGTTGCCACAACTAGGCTGTGAGCTTTTTATAGGCAGAAATTTATGTCCCAAAGTGCTTGCCACAGTGCCTGGCATCTACAAACAACTTGTTAAATATTTGCTAAGTTGAACTGAGGCCCATGCAAGTTGATGGAACAGGCTCTCTTTGAGGGAGGGCAAGGGGGAGGCACAGGCTATTTCTGCGGTGTTGCCATGTGATTTGGGCTGGGCCTGTGCTCTGGATTGAATATTTGTGTTCCTCGCATCCCCACCCCTTCCCCCCGCCCCCTCCAAAATTTATATGCTGAAATCCTAACCCTAATGTGATGGCTCTCGGAGGTGGGGCTGGGTGGTGACAGGTTTTGAGGAGGGGGCTCTTATGATTGGGGTTATTCCCCATATAGAAGAGGCCCTAGAGAGTTTCCTAGCTCCCTCTGCCATGGAAGGTTATAGTAAAAAGACAGCTGTCTATGAACCAGGAACTGGTTCTGCCTGCACCTTGATCTTGTACTTCCAGCCTCCAGAACCCTGAGAAGTAAATTTCCTTTGTTTACAAGCCACCCAGTTTATGGTATTGTATGATAGCAGCCCAAATGGACTAAGACAGCCTAAAAGAAAATGAATCACAGATAAGAGTCTTGCATATTCAAAACTGCAAACTTATCTGCAAAAAAAAATGATATTTCTTTCAGCCTCGCTGCTTTGAATAATATTTAATAACACTGGCAAAAATGAGAGAGAGGTTAATGAAAAAAATTACAAGTGGATTTAAATTTTTGTATATCTGAGAATTCTTTGAAGATTCTTCCTGGGAACTAAGTCTACCTGAAAGCTCAGCATTTACTATCGTTTGCAGTAGAACAGTGGGTCAGAGCTGGCCAGGGTGACCAACACCTCAGGGCCACTCCTACCCCCATCCCACTAGGTCGTGCATTTCACAGCGGCTGCTGGGAGACACGGCCAGACCCTGGACACTGCGGGGGACACACAGGGAGAGAAGGCAGTGACCAACTTCCTGTTGGGAAGAAAGCTCCTACTCAACCTCGCTACCCTTTTTGTGATATGAGGATCTTACCTCCTGGATCAGGAAACTTTTTTTGCAGCTATCCAATTTCCAGCCGTTTCTTATCCCAATTTCTGTCATTTTCTCCTGCAGAGAGTTCTTAAAAGCATCTATGTGAGGCATCAAAGCTGAACTGCTGGGTGTTCCAGCCCTACAGAAGATAGCAATGTAAAATGTTAAGATATGAAGGTGGCTACTGTGAGGCTAAAACAAAGAGAGAACCAGCTGGCATCCTTTTATCATTTTAAAGAAAAGTGGGGTGAGGTCTACCAGTTATCACATTCCTATAATGTGCCAGGCACTGTGTTATGCCAGCCTTTGACTTAAAAACCTATGAAAACAGTGCAATGATGACCATTTTACAGAAAAGAAAACTGAGGTTTAGAGAGTTTGCTGATGTGTTCAAGGCCACACAGCTAGTAAGTGGCAGAGTCAGGCTTTGGGCACTGATCTGTTTTACCTCATAACTCAGCCTTTCCTCTGCCGGGGTGTTTCCCCTCGAAAGGGTGTGACTTAAACTACACCTTAAAAGATGGGTAAGATTTAGGGAAGTGAAAAGGAGTTATTCCCCACTGGGACAACATAGTGAATGAAGCTTCAGAATGTCCCAGGACGGAGAAGTAGCACGTTATAGAGGAGAGGGTGTCAGCTTGAAATGCTAGCTCTTTACTTATGAGTTGGGTGACATTGGGAAAGCTGTATGATTCCTCTGAATCAGTTTCATCACTTGACAGGAGCACTTCAGAGGATTATTGGAAGGATGCAATGAGATGATACACAGAAAGCACTCAGCACAGTTACTGGTCCATCTCAGTTGCTCTTTGCTCCCCTCCAGGCTGGCTAAAGCAGAGGGAGGACACGGGCCACAGCTCAGGGAGAGAGCAGAAAGGCCAGCTGGAGGCAGCTAGAATGTCTTGAATGGTATTCTAAGGAATTTGGAGTGTACAGACTTGTAAACAGTGGGTAGGGTGTGGTGGGCATAGGTGGAATGGCATGATCCTGAAAGGGTTTAAAGGGTGTTGGGGATGGGGAAGGAGAGCACTGAGTAAGAATCAAGCAAAGGTAGAATGGTTCAAGCAGCAGCGGGTGGTGGACCGGGTGAAATGCCAGAGGAGAAGGAAGGGAGACTGGGGACAGGCTGAGACATTAGGAGACTGTGTTTCGTTGCTGGAGAAAGGATTGAAGGTCAAGGAAAAACAGAAGGAGCAGGTGCCATGAAGGTATATCCGCCCCCACCCGTGCCACGTTTGTGAGCATGTAGCATGTCAAAAACAAGCACAGAGTCCTCAGCATGTCAAAAACAAGCAGAGTCCTCAGCAAGCCACTTTTCATTTTTGAATTCAGGAAAACTTATGAAGGCCATATGTTTGCTTAACTCCACACTCTCCAACCAAAATACCCTGTCCTGGGCTCAGATCCACAACAAAATTTATCTTTTGCTGCATGTATGATATTTGAAAAATAATGGGAATCATAATATTAGTCTGAAAGCAGCAACAACTGCACTCCAGGTCACCCTGGGAAATTTTTATGTAAACCAAAGCAAGAAGTCTTTTCTTTTGTGTTTTGCCAGAGAGTAAGCTTTCCTCCTCAAGCTGCGAGCTACTCTTCACACTTCCAGATCCAAAGTATAAATTCTTAAAGATGAAACTCTGGCCCAACGCTCTTCAGATGTTTATTCACGAAAGAGCAAGATGAAAAGATCCTTTACCTAAAAATGCCTCCAAAAACAGGGTCAATCTGGTCATAGATGGGCTGAGTGATGGCTTCATTCAAATCGATTCTTGTGCGAGTCCTGGAGGCGTAGATGCCGTTTTTCAGGCAAACGGCTTTCAGAGTCTGGTGGAAACCCTGGTTTCCTCTGCTCCTCTAGATAATTAAACAATAAGGTAGTGGAATTAGGAGGCATCAACTAGAGTGTCACAGGATCAGAATTGCATCGCCTTTGGCCAAAAGCTATTATCAAGAATCACAGGGAAGAGTAGCGACAACATGGTCTTTCAACACATGAGTAAGCTAGACGGAGAGGACAGCAGCCATGCCTCTGCTTGGGCTTCCTCCCAGACCATCATTAGGCTCCTCTAGTAGGCCATTGGCTCGTTGAGATCAGGCACAGTGTCTCATCCATCTCGATGTCCTCGCCATCTGGCAAGGGCATAAGTAGTGCTTGCAAAATATTTGTTAAGTGAGCAATTATTAAATGAAAATGTGCTATGACCCTTCTGGGAGTATCTGTTTCAGATTTTTGCAAGCATAGTCCAAGTTTTTTATACGTTTTGTTAAATATTTAATGAAATGCAATTTGATTTTTCGTATTTTTGTAATATTTTTCCCAGAGAAACAAATTCACATATCGGAGGGAAAAAAATATTATGAAGCTAGAACTATAAGAGACGTTGATAAATTTTAGCCAGATGGCAATCCTTAGTAAAGAGAATAGAAATACATTTGCACTGACCAAAATTTCAGTAGAGGACTTGGGGCCATTATTCAATGATGTATGTTTTAAAGAATTATTAAAGGATGTATATATAAAGGAATACCTTTCAAGTGAAGGGCTGTGTAGCACGATACAATTGGCATCATACTATTTATCTTAATATTCTTCCTTTTTCATCTCATGTTATAACATAAGCAGTTCCTTGATTCATTGAAAATACTTTCAAAACATTATTTTAATAACCTAATAATATATCATATAAATGTGTCATAATTCATTTTACCATTCTCTTGTTATTAGACATTTAGGTTATTTTATTATGTTACATAATGATATATTAGCATATAAATGTTTGCCCAAATTTCTGATCCCAAGGAAAGTTGCTTATCAAATAGGAACACCTTGGGTATGTTTACTGACACAGAGAAAGAAGCCATTGAAGGGCTGAGAAGAGAGAGGACGATTCATAGGATGAAGTCCTAATGGATGGAAGATGACTGGAACTGCTTCTTCTCACAAACAGATCGTCTCAAAGGAGTGGTCTCTGCCTCATGCCTTCCCCTTCTCAGCACCCGCTTGCTCATTCACTTCTTGTGACCTGAGATCTTTTACCATCGTAAAGAAACAGTTCTCTCCAGGGTCACTTAGTTATCTCCTGCTATGAAACAAATGACTCCAAACTTAGTGGCTTAAAATAACAATAAATGTTTATTATCTCTCACCAATTCTGTGAGTCAGGAATTCGGACTGGTTTTAGCTTGGTTGGTGTTTTATAGTTTACTTGGCTCTGCAGCCAAGGTTATAAGGCAGATACGTGCCACCCAGAGAAGAGACCAGTGCATGATTCAAGGTCACTGAGAATAGATAACATGCACACCAGGCTCAAGTGATACAGCATTTATTTACAGCAAGGGGAGGAAAATTACGCACAAGATCCAGGCCCTTGCAACACCTGGATGCCCCATGACCTGCAGGTATTACAGCCACACCCACCCCACTTTGTGCTGCAGTGCAAGGACCCAACCCCAACCTCACGAACAAAAACTGGGGGCTTGTCTGAGGGCCTTTGATGCTTGCACTACAGAGAACAAAGGAGTACACACCAAGCATGAAACAAGGGAAGATATTCCCACACAAGGAGATAAGCCCAGCACAGGCTGCGAGGGCTATTTATCTCTTGGCAAGAAGTACAGCAGGCCCAAGGCCCCTTCTTATGTGACTGAGTGAGGTCAAAAGACTGCAGGTGCTAGATTGCCTTTCCCCACAGCTGGCCAGTTCTGGCTCAGAGCTGCTCCGTGAGGTTTCTTCAAGTGTCAACTGGGGTTACTGTCACCTGAATGGGGCTGGAGGATCTGTTTCCAAGGAGGCTCATTAAAGGCCTCGCAAGGCGGTGCTGGCTCCTGGTGGGGGACCTCCGCTCCTCTCCACGCGGACTCGTCCGCACAGCGGCTTGACTTATCACTTGGAAGCTGGCTTCCCACCGAACGAGTGATCCCAGAGATCAACGCGGAAGCTTCAGCGGCTCTCAGTGACCTAGCCCCAGAAGTCCCACAGTGTCCCTTCTGTAGCACTCCACCACCCACAGCCACCGGCCCTGTTTCAGTGACTGAGAGGACTCCCCAGGGACCTGAATAGCAGGAGGTGAGGCTCACTGAACCATCTTGGGGGCTGCCTATTGCAGTCACCATCATGCTCAATGGCCAAATCCAATGGCCTTTTTCTTACTCCAATTTTCTTTAACCCATTAGGAGAATATGATAATCTCCTTAACGAACTTTCTTGCCTTGGTTTTCTTATTGGAAAATAGGAAATTAAGCATTACACTATAAGTAAGTATAAAAAATAAGAAAATAAGCTTCACACTCTTTCTCCTACTACTTCTCAGACTAATTTTTCTCTGCTCCCTCTTCTGGCTCCTCTTTATTCTGCTCCGTAAATGTGGCCTTTGAGGTTATGTCCTATTATTGTCCTTCTCTCTACTCTTTCGCAATGCCGTTCACTCTTACAGAGCTATCAGTTTCTTGCCGTTTACTACCAAACCCTTGGGGATCAGGCAGACCTCACCAAACACCACACGTTTCCCCGGAAAGGGCCACTCACCGCCAGGCATGCCCCGAGGGCCCGTCGGTAGGAAGTCCTGGCATTCCTGACCCCTGCTTGCAGAGGTCGTGCTAGGTGGGCAAAGCACTGGTCAATGGCCTTCTCCAGCAGCTGTATCTTCTCTTCCACAAATCGCCGCAGGCCGCTCACGTGCAAGTATTCATTCTAGGGACAAAACCATAAGGAGCATGAGGCCACCTACCTCCTCCCTAAAGGCACTTTCTCTTCAAACTTTGCTTCCTTTAACTTTGATTTAGCCTGAGCTAATCACTCACAATTGACTTCTCCCATCATCCCAATAAGGTATCCCTCAGTACACGAAACTACTTAAGCTCTGTGGGATTGGTATACAATCTATCAGGCTATTTGGAGGAATAACAATCCAAATAAAAAATCCAATTGTTACTAAAAGAGATTTTCCCAATGACGTCTGATTCAACATTTCACGTGCCTTGACTGTGCACAAAGCAGGTTTTGAGGCTAGTGTTTTTCAAACTTTAGCGTGTATACAATCTTAGGGCCTAGGATTCCACAGTTCTAGCAAGTGCCCAGGTGAAGCTGATCTTCTGGGCCCTGAATCACACTTTGAATAAAACACCAATAGGACCACAGAAATAAAGACTTGGTCCCTTCTTCAGAGGAGCATACAATCTAGTCAGGGAGAAAAATATCTATTCAAATAATATAGGGGAGGAACCACCAGGGACAGCTTTGACCTCTAGGTTTCAAACGGAACTCTAGTGCCTATTCCGTGCGGGAGAGCCTTGGGGGACCACATAGCACCTGCCCGCAGCAGATGGAGGGCACATTCCTTAGTTTGGCACTTAAGGCCCTTCCTAGTCAGGACTCAGCCAACTTCTCCAGCAGCCCCAGCTCTTTGCCCGAAAAATCCCCCCATGTAGTTGCCCCTGAACTTGCTGCCATGGCTCAAAGGTGCTCTTCCTTTTGTGACCTTGTGTCTTTGCATATGCTGTTCCCACCTTCTCATCTATTCCCATGGGAGGCCTTCCCTGACTCCCCCAGGCAGAGTTGGGCTCTCTTTCCTGCGCTTCTATCACATTCTGTACATCCATGGGTTACATCCGTCCTGCTGTGCTATGTCTCTCTCATTCCACATCTCCTTCCCTGGACAAGAGACTTGCTGAAAGGATAGACTGTGTTATTCATGTTTGTTTATTCCGAGATATGGCACAGAGTGTGCAGTCTATAAACATTTCTGGAGTGAATGAGTGGCTAATGGAGAAACTGTGGATAATGTAGGCTTTTAACTTCTATTCCAAATTTGATGACAGAAATAGCTCTTGAGTTGATGTGTGACCTTGTACAGATGGCTTAGCTTCTCTGGATCTTGAATGCACCATCTTTGAAGTAAGTGAATGGGGCCGAACGATTTTGAAAATAGCTTCAAACTCTCACACTCTGTGAGTCTTAGAGTTGATGAGTTTTAGAGTTTAAAGAGACTAGTTAGCTTTAGGCATGACTTGGGGATTTTCGTAGTTTCACTGGGGAGAATTCTGTAAGCCACATTTTTTTTTTCCAGAGTGCCCTTTAGATTCTTTTCAGTTTGTGGCTGGTCATCAAAATGAAATAAGAAAGGAGTCATGAAAAGAAAATCTATGGGCAAGATTCTTACAAAGTTTCACTCTCAACAAATCCATATTTAAAAAAGAAAAATGAAAAAAAATGATAAGAAAGGGAAGGGCTGACACCTACAATGAATAAATCCAAGACTCATTTGACATTGAGATGTCATAACCAACTCCTTATTGATTTGTAAAAAGAATGACTAGACCCCTGCTCATTTAAAATCACTAACTACCCAAACTCTAAATTTTTTGGTTTGAGGCACACTTTTAAAAAATGATCAATCATGCACTTTCTTACATTCAATTTTTTCAGAATGCAAGGGAGCTGACAAAACTCTTGCCTTCCAACTTTCTATCAAAGGACTAAGACTGAGAGCAATATCTGAAGCCAAAGAATTTTGAGGAAAGCTGCTGGCAACTCTCTGTAAAAGCTTATCACAGAAGGGCCGATCAGCCCCCTCCTCTAAGTTTTCTGTCGCCTGGAGTCTGGCTGCTAGGATGGGGCTGAGCCCCTACAAAAGCTGTACCTCCACATCAGCAGAGAATACCACATGGGGCGGGCGCTACAAGTTTGATTGCAAAATGCCTTGTCCTTCTGTTTGTAAAGTAAAGCAACCACACACGGCACCAAATCTGATTGGTTTTCCATCAGCACTTCCAAAAGCAATCTTTTGCTGGGCAGAGAGGCAACTTTCACCCTGAAGAACTTTTTCAGGAAGTTAGAAATTCAAACCCTTCCCCAGTATTTCAGAGGACAAAAGTCAAATGAGAAAAATCTCAGATTCCAGCATGTTTTGTTTTGTTTTGTTTTTTCCTCACAGAACTAGATGGAAAAAAAGTCATTAAAAATACAATGACAAAAAAAAGCAGTGAGTCTTGCTCTCTATGTCGCTTTTATTTAGAATTTTTAATATGTGGACATTTGACCAAAACTGCATAGCGATCCATAGTTGGTATTGCTTACTTTTCACATTGAAGTCAGGTCTCCATTATCTGCCTCTCCTTGCCACTCCTCAGGCCATCCTAGCTGCACTTTCCCACACTCTCAGGACCTTGAACCCTCATAGAACCCTACTGGTGCACTTTCTCTGCCCCTTCCCTGCTCTGCATAACAAGAAGTCAGACAACTTGGTTGTGTAAATCTGACAAGTAGAAGCAAGTGTAGAATTAAACACCAAACAAATGAGAATGCACAGAGCCTATTTATTCAGTTTGCTATAGCAAGGGAGTCAGCCATCATCACTTGTGTTTGACAGAGGGTGGGAAGGCCTCAGGTATGCCCCGATTGGAGGCCACAGACATAGGGAAGCTATAGGTGGGCTAAGTAGAAGAAGGGATCCTACATGATTCAGTAGGGTGAATATTTGGCTTTCTCTGGTTGGTCCTATGCTGGGTGTAGTGATAAAGATTAGGGAAGCTGTCAGTTATCAATCAAGGTCTGGCTACTTAGGCCATTTGTTACAAAAGTTATTATTTATCTTCTTGGATCATTACTAGAGATAGCAGCCTGACTTCCTACAAGTCTAACTTATAGCAAGCTGGCTTCCTGAGCTGTTTATTGTCAATAAAGAGTTGATTTCCTAGGTGGGTTGCCACAGGCCGTGGCTCACAGTTTTGTCTTTATACAGTTGACCCTTGAACAATGTGGGAATTAGGAGTGCTCACTCGCTATAGGCAGTTGAAAATCCATGTATCATTTTTGACTCCCCAGAAACTCAACTAACAGCTTATGGTTGACCAGAAGCCTTACTGATGACATAAACAGTTAATTAACACATATTTTGTATGTTATATGTATTAAATGCTGTATTCTTACGATAAATTAAGCTAGAGAAAAGAAAATGTTATTAAGAAAAATCAAGAGAAAATACATGTATAGTACTGTATGTATTCACTGAAAAAAAATCTTCATATTAGTAGACCCACATCTTTCAAACCCGTGTTGTTCAAGGGTCAACTGTATATGATTGTCCTTTTGTAATTCAGTCCCTCACAAGGAAACAATGCAGCTGGTGATTGATTCTAGTACCAGAATCAATTTTTCTTCAAAACTCTCCCAAGTCTCTAAAACAGCAACTTATCCCTCTTATTTTAGGGTTAAAAAAAATCATTGGATCGAAGCGATAAATTTGCTCATTACTATGAGAAATATAACTTTTAACTGGTCACTCAGAAGGCCTGCATTCTTGACCTTGAAAATAAATATCTAAACTCTGCTGCTGAAAGTCCCTCCATCTCGCCTTCCTCACACATCCTTTTACAGAGTCTGAGATTCTGACAGTACCAGGGCATGACAAGAGTCCACAGACAGAAGAAAACTTTTTGGACTGTATGCATACACACGCCTCTGCAGGAGAACCAAGAATTGTCTGTATTCCACTAGAAGTAAACATATCGCTCCTGCCATCACTTAAACACATTCCATCTTATTCGAGTCTCGGGAGAGGGGGAAGTAGCAACTGACTATTTTTATATTTTCCTTTCAGTCCATTTGTCCCAGAAAAAATATTATTCCTTTCTTTTCTACTCAAATGTTACAATGTTAACCCTGTAATTATCTTTTCGTCCTCTTTATATTCTCTAAACTTAGTATCTTCCTTTGATATGAAAAGAAAAAATATCATAATTTCTTAACTTGGTAAAAGGGAATGTTCTGCCTAAGGTGGGAGGCGGAGACTATCCAACCCAAGTGGCGTCCATACCGGCAGGTTTTCTGTACAGTTGAAACTGTCTGTGAGAAGCAACAGGCCAAAGGCTTCGGTCACATATTTAGTCACCATCCTCCTCCTCTTGTCCAAGAGCCTTTTCCTGATGTATGCTCTTAACTTGGGGATTTCTGGAATGTCACAGGCACCACAAACAATTTTACAAGATCAGAGTTCATAGTAAATAGAATTCATAAATCTCACAGATCGGGATGGCAGTCTCAGTTAACTACTGTTGAGGTCCTGTGTGAGCTGGGTGCCCACTAAACCAACCTTTCTGAGAAACTTTTTCCCGGGTCTAGGATCGACAGTAATGAATGGTAGATCAGCAATGATAAGTATTAATTTTACTCAGCAATATAAAACAAACTATGTAGAAAAGTGCAGGCTCGTTAAAAAATTGGCACTTTCCCCTGGATGAGTACTCACCTGAATAAACCCAATGTGCTCACATTTCTAGAATCTCAGCTCCTCTTCAGTTCCCCTAGATTTTCCTATATATATCAAATAACCCTTAATATCAAAATAGCAATGGGTGGGATTCTAGATTAGAAATTTATCTTAGCCCTAACCTTTTGTTATTCGGAATGTAACAGATGTCACTCTGCTATTTTCCCCATTATTCCCGTAAATGTAAGTTTTCCTACGTTCCTTGTGTATGCCACGCTGGTTATTTCTCTCATATCCATGTCCAAAGAGTTCCCCCATTTCTGGGAACATCTCACACCTTCTGCTGTTTAACCTCCTTTCGCACTCACCCATGTCTAGAGAAACGCATGCACATTTGAAGCCATTTTGAGCTCAGATCCGAGTCAAGCTCAGATTCTGCCTACTCACCCAGTGTTTACTGCTGCTGCAGTCACACAGATCTCCAGGTCCTCTGAACTTGTATTGTACTCACAGCACCATTTAACTAAACCTTATTTTCACTCTGGCTTTTGCACATGGCTTAGTACTCGCTCCTCATCTAGATTTTAAGTTCTGTAAAGGATGGCGCCATGTCTTCTACTTTTTCCCCCTCACGGGCGAAGCATACAATAGATGCTCAGTAAATTCTTGTAATACCCATAGCTGGATGCATGACGAATCTCAAGCCGAATGCTAAGGAAATGACAACCGGATCACTGACTTTCACAAACTCAGGATAAGATTTGGAGGAGAGAGGAATCAGGGTCTCTCACACCACAATAATGCAGAGAAAGAACAGATATATTTGCTAGTAGGTATAGAAACTGTGACAAGCTAGAACTGTGCCACGAAAAGTTCTAGAGTGGGAAATTCAGAGCGCTAGGCTTAATCTTGAGAATTTTAATGATTGAGATTAAAAAAAAAAAATTACCAGTTTCTTCCTCAGTGAGGAGAGCCTGCTGCCAGTATTCCTGGGCGCTGACTGTGTACACCAGATCCGAGGCTTCCAGGATCTTGGAGTCAGCCGGCAGTTTTCTCTGAAGTGAGAGAGGCACACGGGGGACAGAATAACTCAACCATGGCAAAGGAAACAAGCACAGGCCTCACGAGAGCCTTCAGCAAATTTCGACTCGCTCACTCTCAGTTCTACGAGAGCCCCGGAAAGAACAGACCCTACTCTGTATGTCCACACCACACTAGGTCGGAAGCTGTGAGGAAATTGCTGCACAGAAACTATACTCTCGGGAGTTAAAAGATCTATTCTAGAAGGAAATGTAGAGAGAAAATAGTTCAGAAGTGTACTTCAATGTTCAGAGTGGGGAAAGTACCAGGATCCTTTTTGGGAAAAGAAGCACAGCTCTGGCAAAGGCAGTGATGTGCTGGAGCCAGCTTGCACCAGCTCTGAGAGCGGACTCTACACAGCTCGTCTCAGTGCTGCCTTCAGTGACATCACACTGACAGCTTGAAACTGGCCATGGTGGGAGTATTTATACCATGGGAGTTGACAAGCTACATAACAGGTTTAGAAAAAAAAAAAAAACAGAGAGCCGATTGTTAGACATTTATCAGCATAACACAACACAGTACTGAGCAATGGTCCTATAAAAGCACAAGTTGCTTAGAGGGGTGTTTAGTGAGTAATCAAACACATTTACATGTGGAATGATGTTTAAGCAAATGACGGTTTTAAATATCAAAAAATTAAGAATCGTGAGAAAATCTCTTTTTCAGTAGAAAAACGACATCACAGAGAAGTCATACTAGAAGTATACATAAATACTGTTCCATAATCTTATTCTTCTCACTTAAAAAAAAAAGAGAGAGAGAGAGAAACCATAAAGAATGTGCATGGATATTTGGGGGTGGTAGAAAATAGTAGAAAGTTGTAAATTTCTTTGATTCAAAGATATAAAAGAGCTGAGTGAGTAGTCCACTAAGAGAGGGTAGAGGCCACATCTCTGGCAAGTTATAAACCCAAGTAGTCAAGACTGGAATAGAGATACTGAGTAGGTTTCCAGAAGCCCCACACACCAGAGTCAAGGCTAAAATTATATAAGGGATCTGCCAAGATCCATTTTTTTTTCCTTCTTATAGTTTTGACTCTAGTGGGGAAAGTTCAGGGAAAATTGAAACTATATTCTACTGGGAGATAAAACTAACGTGGAACTAAATTTAAGTAGAATTTTAAAATTGTTAAAAGGCAGGAGTACACCTAAGCTGTGTCTAGGCGTTTGCATTATTTAAAATCTTGCTCTAAATCTTGTATATCTTCTAAAGATTATGAAAGATTAGTTAACACTTATGCTTGTTATTGCAGTACAAAGAAATGTTTTTATAGTGTCGATGAAGTGACTACAGTATGCAAGTTCCATATTATCGTAAAAGAGAAATAGAAACAGTTAGAGCTGGAAGGTAGGATCCAGGAAGTAAATAGATATCCAGTAGATTATTCTATAGGATGATTAGTCACTGTTTTAATTTACACACATGATTTGTTATGATAATGTATAGCACGATATATTAAAGTTAGTAAGAAGATGTTATATATGGGAAAGGAGAAAACCTGAAAGCTCAAAAAAGAAGGGATAGCAGATGGAAGCAGAATCAAAAAGGATATAGTAAAATTGGACTTAGATTGAAATCAGTAAATCATGACCCCATTTTTGTAAAAATCTCTTTTCTAGCTTTGTCACTGAAGTGATTTTGCAGTAATGTCACCCCACCCACTTCTACTTGTATGAAATAATTTGATATGAACCCCTAGCACGCCAACTTTTATTTTTAATACTATTCTCTGCAAAAGGAACCCAAGCTTCTTTGAAAATAGTAGGTCCATGTCTCGAGGCAGGGAAAAAAAGAATAGGCCTAAAAATCTTATTGTTGCCAGAGAGCAAAATGTACTTTTTAATGTCTGGGTAATGCTAAAATGAACTAGCTTAAATGAAGGGTTCCTTTGGGCCTAGATGTGATCAAAAATAACACAATAATTCTGTGAAAAGCCATAGGCTCATTGTGATCCTCAAACTGAGGAAAACAGTATAAGGAATAGTGAAAGGATTAGATAGATGGATGGATGGATGGATGGACGGACGTACGGACGTACGGACAGATAGATAGATAGATAGATAGATAGATAGATAGACAGAATCAGTTGATCTGCTAGAGGAATCTTTTGTTCTAACATTTAGTCTTTAAACCCAGTTCCCAGCACATTCTCATTTCCTAAGTGATAAGAGCAATAGGAACATCCTTAGTTCTAGTTGGTCTTTGAACCTGGTTCCTGAAACAAGGCTCCTAATCCCTTGGAATTTCCGGAGCGACAGGAGTGCCTTTTGTTCTAATGAGGCAACTCTAGGTGGGCTTCTGGATGGGGGCTGGTCACCAGAAAAACCAAGCCATTAAAAACTTGGAATTTTCAGCCCCTCCCTGCCTTCTCCAGATCGAGGAGAGGAGCTGGAAATGGAGTTAGAAATTGATCATGCCTATGTGATGAAACCTCCACAAAAATCTCAATAGTATGGGGTTCTGAGAGCTTCCAGGTTAGTGAACACATCCACATTCCAGGAGGGTGACATATTCCCACTTCATGTGGACAGAAGCTCCTAGGCTCAGGACCCTCCCAGACCTTGTCCTGTCCTGACCGTCCACCTGTATCTTTTATTACATAATAAGCTAGTAAACATGAGTAATTGTTTCGCTGAGTTCTGTGAGCTGTTCTAGCAAATATTCAAATCCAAGGGAAAGGAGGTCACAGTAACCTCTAATTTATAGACAAGTTGGACAGAAGTTGTGGGTAACCGGGGAACCTACTACTTGTGATTGACATCTGAAGCAGGGGGCAGTCTTGTGGGATTGAGCCCTTAACCTGTGGGGTCTGACACTATCTCCAGGTAGTGTCAAATTGAGTTAAATTGTAGGATACCTAGCCAGTGTCACAGAGAACTGCTTTGTGTGGGGAACCCCACAGACACAGATCTGGTGTCAGAAGTGTCAGTGTGGTAGTAGTGTGAGAGTAAAGGAGACACAGGAAGAGCAGCATAGGTTTTCTTGACAGGTGTGCTAAAACGAAGGTAAATTGCTGTGTAATAACCAGTTCAAATGACACTCCTGAGCACATCAAAACACAGCTCTCCTTAACCTTCTACACACAATTAATCATCCAGACCTGTGTATCTAACCTCCCTAATATTTCTTGAATGCACCTCCTCTACTCTATTCCTACAGTGACTGCCTGGTTCAGACTCTTAACTAACCCTCCCAATGGTCTCTCTACATCCAATCTTCACCCGACCATCCCCTCAACCTTCCATTCTGCATATTGGTGAGAAATCAATCTTTCTAAAATGCATAGTACAGTTGACCCTCGAACAGCATGGATTTGAACTGTCTGGGTCCACTTATACGTGGATTTTTTTTTTTTAATTGATCTCAGTTCAAACCGATGTTGTTCAAGGGTCACCTCTTGGCTTTGAGAATCTACCACCATATGCAGAGAGTCAATGGTATTTATATGCAGATATATTATTTTCAACTGCTCGGGTTGTCAGCAACTCTAACTCCAGCTTTGTTCAAGGGTCAACTGTATTTCCAAACAGAGATCTATAAATGCAACCTCCAGGGTCTGTAATTTTTCTTACAATATTTTTTCTTAATTTTTATTTTTATAATTAAAAAAATAAGCATGGACAGCTATATGAATGAGTACCTTATAGTCAACTTCTGCCTCATATTTTCTATGATTAAGTTTGTTCCAAATGAGAACATGCAGTATAAGTAATAATTCAATTATTCACAATAATTCAAACTGAAATAAAGTGATTAGAGAATTAGGGCATCACTGAGCCATCAGAGGTGTAGGTGCGCAGATCACGAAAACACTGTACCATAACAGTCAGAACCATAGTCACCCTACAGGCTGATGTATTATTGCCCACACCCCATCTTGTTGTACATACCAATTTGCCATATTAGCAATAAACATTATGAATTGTGTATTGAAGCATTATGTTTCTGCTTCCAGAAACACTACAATTAGGTACTCATAAAAATGTATATTTTTAATGCCAACAAGAATGATTAAAGAGAATAATAGCTTTAGTGAGTTATTGCCTCATTAAAACCGGCATTCAAGAATTGCATGGTAAAAGACTTTGGCTTACATATGAGGTCTGATTATTCTGAATTAGAACCAAAGCTTTGAAATTTTCAATTCCACATTTTCAATTCCACATTGTATATCAGACATTTTCTGCATCAGTATAATTGGAGTCAAAATACAGAAAGCAATTAAATATAGAAATGGACATGAGGCCATATGTTTTTACTATAAAAACCAGCACTGAAGATTTAGTTTCTGCAAAACCATAGTGTCTAGCACATTATACTAACTCTGATATACCATTTATGTTGTTTTGTTTATATTTTATCTGAAAATTGGTTTTAGTTTTATAGTTGTATAAGACTATTATAGTAAAAAGTTTTGTTTATGTTATAGTAAAAAGTCACCTATTTTAGTGACAGAATAATAAAAATAATTTAAGAAAACATCAAGTATCCTACAGAACAATTACTCAAGCTTGAAAAATGTAGCTTAGGCTTTTCTCCTAACACTCCTGCATACCCCCTTGCTGAGCCATTCAAACTTGCATCCAGCTCATCATACGGAACAAGCTTTTTCAATCATGGTCTTGCCTCCATCTCAAATGTCCTTTCTCCTACTTCTTCACCTACTAAAGATACTGGTTCTTTAAAATTCTGCTCAAGAGGCTGAGACGTTTTCCCTGAATTTCTACCCAACACTGCCTCCCTGACTGCCAGTGTGACTAAAGCATTCTCCTGTGTTCCCATACTACCCTGTGCATTCCTCTAGCTGAGAATGCCTCAAACTGTTTGATGATCCCTGACTTGACCTACACATATTTCTCAGTAAACCATGTGTTCATTCCATTTTTCCTGCAATCATAGGAAGTAGATATTATTTCCCCATTTTACAGATGAGGAAATGGAGGCTCAGAGAGGTATAGTAATTTTCCTAAGGTCACAAAGTTATTAACTAATAGGACTAAGTTAAGTTCAAATTGTCTACTCCAAAGCTTTTGCCTTTGTCACTACCCAAGACCAAATAGACATTTGTTTCCCAAAATCTGAGTAGTTGAAAAGCAGAAAAGTACATACGGAAATCTGTTAACTTACCTTTAGTTTTTCCTTGAGACTTCTATTCCTTTGTAGTTTTATGATTTCATTTCTTTCTAAAACAGCCTCTCGCTGACTTTGAATAGCTTGCTAGATCGGGTAAGGGAATAAAAGCATGGCGAAGAAGACACAGTTACCAAGAGTGATGAAGTGATAAAATGCATTTTTTTTCCAGCAGATCTTCACTTGGCCCAAATAAACGTGCATGTATTTGAATTATATTATCATAAAAGTCTTATTTAAAAATAACTAGTCCATGCCTATGGCCAAACTCATCAAGATGTTGACATTAAATGTATACAATTTTTAGCGTATCAATTATATCTCAATAGAGCTTTAAAAATTAAAAATAACTAGTCCATACTTACATTTCCCATTTTTCTTTCCCTGAAATGAAATTAGAAAAATGTAACAATTACTTAACTCACTACGCGTTGCAGTAGTCTTTCGACTTTTTCTGAAAGCAGTGTACACTGTCCTGCCTTCAAGCCTTTGCGTAAGCTCTGTCTTCAATCTAAGTTCTCTCTCTTCTGACCCACCTCCAGTGTCCACTTGAAAAAAGTGTCTTTACTTCTCAATGTTTTGTCGTCGGTGGAATTTTCTGTGACCTCAACTCCAGATGCAGTCAAAATACAGTCCTGTCTCTGGGTTCCCACAGCACTTTGCTAGTCTCTCTCATATAACCTTTAATCCTCGTCTAAGGCAGTGACCTTAGCGACGAAGCAATATGCCTCTTTAAATTGGCAGCTACCCTTCTACGGGGTTCAATAAACATTTAAGTTAGATTGCCTTATGTTTAGTTTTAGAGTCGGCATTGGAAAAAGAGAGCTTGAAATATTATTCTGTGGTAGGGCTTGGGGTAGATGGAATCGCAGGAAACGTAAACGAAGCTGAAATTCCAACCTAGACCATGAGAGCAAGAGCTAGGCGGGGAAAGCCTTATCCTACTGCTTTACTGAGGAATTTTTCTCTGCTTAGTGAATTCCTGGAGACAGCAGACTCAAGTTTCAGTGGGTATAGGGGAAATGGTGGAGGTGACAGGTAAAAAGCTCTTGTTAGAGCCAAAAACCATCAACAATGCTACATCCCTTGATCATACGCCTGAGTACCCAGCATAGCCCAGTTTATACCTGCTGATCCTCTGTAACGGTTAATAACACCCCCTTTCACTTTCAAAGTGTCCCAATATGGAAGTTAAGCTATAGTCCTCCTAGTTACAGGGGATGGGGAAGAGGTCTACATGGAAATCAACATAAATTACAGCTACTAAGCTCTAAAATGCTTCTCTTTCATTATTTTTTTGTTGTTGTTAAAAATATGACTTTGTAAGAATGCTTTCACTTTTGGCCAAAGTTCTAAAATTTTGAGAGCTCTGTCCCAAATGAGTTTAAAATCTCAGAAGTAGTCAAATCTGAAAACAGGACCTGATACTTCAAAACTTTACTGTGCCAAAGAGTATTCTAGAAAGTGCCTACTCGCTGAGGAGGCATCTACATTTTCCACTTCTGGGGGCTGCTCAGGACCATTACACTGCACAACGGCTGGAGGTGCTGTTAGCCTCTCATACATGCAAGTGACACCCTGGGAACTACATAGAGGACACCTGTTGGGTGTTAAGCAGCTCCTCTGGAAGAGGAGCCACAGTGGTTCAGATTCCTGAGACAATCCACTTAAGGGTCCTGATGTCCCAAGAAGTCATGTAGACTTCTCTTTCATGCCCAACACTCACTTCCCTACGTCCACATCCGGAAGTCAAAGCTCTGTCACTGCTATAGTTAAAACCCATGGAGGAAAGCCCACATCCCCACAGGCCTAGCTCGGTACCTCAGATATTCCGGCAAGTAGAGTTTGTCTGTCTTGGTGACCACCAGGGCAACGTCCCTGCAGAAACCTCGTTGGCAGGCTTTGATGCTCTCATTAAGAAGGTCTTCGTGGGCTCTCTCTCCAGAAACTCTTTCAATGTCACTGATCACCCAGATTACTGAGCATTTATCAATGGTCTGTGAAACATGGCCACAATATGTTTAAGAACATGAATGGTGTCTCATTAGTAGAGGACATGATTCTCAATGTATCATTCGTGTCCTCCACCACAGGCCCCTGTCTCTCTCTCCCACCCTACCTCTCCCCACGCTCCACTGCAGTCTCTACGAACCAGCCATGCTGAGCTTCTTACAGTTTCTCAGATGTAACTTTCTCTTTAATCTCTCATGGGCTTTGCATTTGCCACAATCTCTTCTTGACCTCCACTTGCCCTTTGAGATTGCTGAGGATGGACTGGCCACCCCTCCTCTGCATCCTCAAGCACCCAGACTTCCCTGCCATACTACAGAGTAATTGTACAAGGGTGGCTCTCTGCACCTCCCTCCCCCATGCCTATTGTGAGGTACCTGATGGGAAGGGACTGTGTCTTTCAGCTTGGAATCCACATCACCTCAAGCACAGTGTGTGGCCATACTAGAGGCTTCCTAGATGTGTGTGGCATTGGTGATCGATAGAATTCAAGAAGTCAGACCTCCTCCCAGATCCATCACTGGCTTGTTCTACCACAGTTGTCCTCTAGGGGAAATGACTGTTTACCTGAAACTAGTTCTGGTCATGCATCTACTCCAAAGCTATCACCACGGGGCAACCTTTCCATGTTTGACTGTCCTACATAATGAGCACATTGCCACCGTGTGGCAGCAGGGAGCCAGAAACCGTATAATTCAAGTTGCAAAGGTCAATGAACATGAAATTATAACTTATGATTAATAGCATAGATATTGCTTTATCAAGCATGCATCTTTCATGGGACAAGTAAGCATGTGTTGACTTGTGACATTTCTCTTACTGTATTATTTCACTTGTCTTATCTCTCTATATAAATGAAAAGCTGGTACAACTCAGGGATGGAGTTGTGGTTTGTGGTTCTTCAGAACAGTGCTTTGCGGGAGGAAGAAAAGATTCCTCCTCAATGGATAACAACCCAGCCAATGGGAGCTGGCCATAACAGCCAATGAAAAGTCACTATACTTCAAACTTTTAGTTTCCTCCAATAGCCTCTTTGTAGACAACAGCCCCTCTCAAGTCCATAAAAGAGCTTTTTCTTCTTTGTTTCTCTGGAGTTCTTCATGGTCTGCCATTAGATCTCATGCCCCAAATTGCAATTTTTTATTGTTCCCGAATCCACTCATCTTGCTGGAGAAATATCTGGCTATTTGCTAAGGGCCAACAGTATTCCCCATGATCCTGGTAAATTACAAATGCTTAATAAAGGTTTATTAATATGAGAAGAAGACTGCGATCATAAAGGTTGCAGTGATTTAATTTCAGGCCCTACACAAAGCTCCTAACTGCCAGAATTTGGTAACATTAGATTCACAGAAGACACCAAAAAGCCAGTCTATAAGAAAAGAGCAACTGGACTTAGGAGTGGGTATGATGCCAGCCCCATATCCCTCCCTCCCCCTGAACAGAACGGGCCTCAGAGAGGTCAAATGGCATACCTAAATTCTCAGGACTTCTAGGTGGCAGAACAGGGAGGACTGAATTCATAACAGTTTTAGCTTAGGGAAGGCCAAGCTGATAGGTGGAGAGATGGGGCAGGGATGTTGGCTCTGCTCTCCCTGGAAAGAGGGGAGTCTTTAGTAACTACTCGTGAGAGGAGATCTCAAAACCACAAGAATGTAGGGGAGCCAAGGCCAAACACAGCATGCTGGGAACCATCCCTTCCCTTCAGCCTGACCTCCTCAGAGTGGGTATTCTGAGCCAGACTTGCTGGTTCCTCTATTCTGAGTGGCCTTTGATAAGCTGCCCAGTGTATCTGAACTGGCAGCAACCACGGCTCCATCCAGTGAGAGAGGCTGGCTGCCTCTCTAGGCTGCTGCCGCTCTCTGGGCCTGGCCTGAAACAAGCCAAGGCTGGGATTCCACTCCAAGAACTGAGACCCTGCAAAAACAAAGGCTCTCATGGCCAGGCTGAGCGACTGACCAAGGAGATGGATGCTGGGTCTGCCTTCATCTTAAAGAACTGTTAAGAGACGTCCTGGGGAGGTGGGTGGAGGTGAGAGATAAAGTCTCGGCTGGGGAGATAGGAACCTACTCTTTGGTTTAAATTCTGTTATTCAATAGCTGTGTGGTCTTGAGCAAATGACTTCCTCTCTCTCAGTCTTCATTTCCTCATCTGTAAAATCAGGGCAAAGACTGATAATCTGTAAACTGGCATCCTGATCTGGATTGGAAACCAGTCACAAAGGTCCCTGGCCTACCGTCCTGCAGCTGCCGCGCTGACCGTGTCTCCCTGATACTGGCCCTTCCTCCCAGTGCTCTTCCAGCTCCAGTCCTGTGTCTCTCGTGTTCCCACTGTGTGTGTGCCTGAGCTCCTTCTGCCCAAAGACACCTTTTCTTTCTCTATCACACACCCTAGTTCCTCTTGCCCTTCGAGCTTCCCTAGGAAGTGTAGTATTAAAGTCCACCCCCAGCTTTTCCAGGCTTTCTTCTGTGCCTCTCCCCTGTACACCCCTCTACTCCCTGCTCTCTAGCCACCCAGGAAGACTCATCCTTGCCCCAACACCCAGCTCCCTCAGCCCTCTGGATGTTTGCTAATGCTGGCCTGGCACAGTGTTCAGTGGTCCCACTCCCAACCGCTGTCTCTGCCTGGTGGAGGCTAAGCTTCGATGTCCTCTCTGAATCCTCACTACCTCCAAAAAGAATTCAGAACTTTGTGCTCTCATTTTTAAGTAATGGTTTTAGTTAATTAATATGACTAATTGATTCCTTTTGGACTGTGAGATTCCCAAGGGCAAAGACTTTGTCCTTCCAGAACCTACTACAAAATTGAGTAGATGCTCAGTGAATGTTTGTTGAAGGAATGAGAGTTCTTATTGGAGGTCATTTCTACTTTCGAGTATCCACAGCACCTTATCCCTCCATTGCATCACTTTCTGCCATGTATTTAGTCATCTGCATGTTTTATCTGTCCTATTAGACTCTAAGCCATTTGCGGTAAGGTTCTGCTTCTCATTCAGCTTTGTTTTGTTTTTGCTTTCAACTTTTTAGTTGTAAAGGAAATATATTTTTAGTTGTAAAGGAAATATGCGTTCATGCAAAATATATAAACAAGAGGTGTATGTAGTAAAGAGTAGTGGTAAACACAGAAACTTCTGATAAGAGATAGGTAGTTGGTGTGTGTCCCGTAAGACAGGATCTTTCTTTTGCTGTGCATTTATAAACATTATACACACATGTGCGCACATTAAAGGCCATGCTCTGCATCTTTTCATTCACTTCATTTAGTTGTGTTTTATCATGTAGGATACAGTAGGAGTTAAGAGCAGAGAGGCTCTCGAGCCATCTTGTCCAGGTTAAAACTCCCAGTGTTATAATGGGCAACTTACTTCACTAAGAATAGTAGCTAGCACAAAGTAAATGCTCAATAAATATCTGCTCTCATTATTATTATCTATAATATTTTCATCCTCAGTGTTTAGCAGAATGTTACATATTATACGTGTCTGGCGACTGAACAGCAAATGAACAAAGAGGTAAATTCTTAAAAATACTTCAGCCTCTATTCACTAGGTGCAGATCAAACACTAATGCTTAATTAACTCTGGCTGTAGATACATCTGGGGGTGCCTGGTCAGCTCATACCCCATTTATTGGGAATTGAACCCCTATCCAAGTTTTTTGCTGAAGGGGTAAACTTTCATTTTAACCACCACCATCAGCCACAGCTGATTGCACTAGGGCTGGATACTTAATCCAGAGAAAGCTAATCCATTCACTGTGTAGTGATCAATCGGATTTTTCTTCTCAGGAATCTGAATTAAAACACATAGAGATTATAGTCAGACAGTCATAGGCACATGGACTCCAATACCATTTAGAGACAGGGCTGGGGTGGTCATTTTCCACAACGTGGATTCTCATGGCTAAGTACAGAAAGCTAAGAGAGAAGCAGGACTCTAGAGAGAGATGCATGAAGAGAGACAGTCACAAGAGTCCAAGCAAAGGATGAGAGAAAAGAGAGCTGCTTCTTTCCTGAGAGGCGGCCCTGAGGCCTGGCTGGGTCTCATGGGATCCTTTGATATTCTTTTTGATTCATCCCTCTACGCTTGGGATTGCTTTCTTGAATTTATCTTCTTTACACTCAAACATGATAGTAGCCTCCTGGTGTCTTGATGCCTGGCTGTCAGCTTCTCTGCTTGGTACTCAGCTTTTGGCCTTCCTCTCCCACTCCGCCCTGGTTTGCTCTGCCTACTCTTAGGTTTCTCTCTTGCCGACACTTCTCATAGACACACATTCTTGTTCTGGCTACCAGGCCTACCTCGTGATTCTTAACTCTTTGATTTCTCTGGCCACCCATATCCTGCTGATGCCCTGAGGCTTAGAATATAAAAAGCGAGGAAAAAATTATCTTACGCTGAAAGTGGAGAAAACTTTGTTGCTTTAGAAAGGGTGCAGGAATTGAGGGAAGAGGGAAAGAAGCCATATGAAAGAAAATCACCTTTTTCCACATCTCATCCCTCTTGGTATTGAAGTCACCAGTGCCTGGAATGTCCACCAGCACGACCCCTTCTGGAATCAGCTCTGATTTGGGAAGAGTCACTTCTACGTGTTTTATCAAGGGCCAGATTTGTGTCTCAGCTGATTCTTCATCCCAGTCTCTCCTCTTAGTCCGGATGTAGGGGTCCAGTTTGACAGACAGCTCTCCTGCCTGAGGAAAGAGGAAGAAGTCACGCACACCAGACAGACTCCCAGCATTTCCATCCTGGATTGGCTGTAATTTAAGTTCACTGAAGATACACTGAGTAATGGTTAGAAGCAGCACTGGAAAATGGGCACCAGGAGGTGATCCAGTCTGCAAGGGCCTAGACTCTGAGGGCCAGAATGGACCTGGAGATCAGGAAGTTCAAGCATTTCAACTTATGGATGAAAACACCAGAGTCAGTTAGAATGGGATTCTTCAGCAAAGTTATAGTTTCTCCAGGTAATGGTTTATCTTCTAAATTTTGTTTCAGTTCTAAAATTAATGTAATTAATATGTAAGCTTCTATATTTTGGAGAGAGAGGATTCTTCCTGCATAACTAATGTGAACATTTTAATAACCAGACAGCCCCAACTACAGAAAATTGGTAGTGATATAATGAACATATTTTTCAAATTGAAAATTGGTCTGAAATTGATTTTTAAAAAGGTTTTAAAATTTGCCTTCCAAGTACAAAAAATATCTTGACATGTAGGAATTTCTAGCATGTTTAAATGATGGTGGGTAGGATGGGAAATAGTTCTCAGCCTATTTTTCCTAGCTAAGCATATCCTGGGACAATGACACGGTGATGCCAGCAACTATGTATGGCAGCAGATCTCTACTGGGCTACTTCAGGAGACAGTAGATTTGGGATGTGTGGTAGTCATTGTTCATAAATAACTATAGAATTGTCCTGGAAGATAGGAAATTCTTAAGATAGTTGAAATAAATCAGGAGATTTGTTGTAATCAGGGTAGGAAGTAACAGATTTTATTAATGCTAATCAAATAATAAGAAATTGTAAAAGAGGAGATGATAAAAGTTTTTAAGGATATTTTAATTATAAAATAAATCAGATATAATGAGGGCAATGTAAAATAAAAAGCATGAGCTTGAAAACCCCCTTCTATAAGAAGAGAACTCGGCCCAATAAACTGGATCAGAGCAAACCATTCTGAGAGGCAAACTCAGATTCCCTCATCCTAGTCTAGAGTCCCTGACCCAAACTCTGAATTTGTGCCTTCGTTCACTGAGATGGTAATTCCGTTGCCCTTGTTTCAATGGCTAAATTTGTAACACTGGAAAGGAATATTTCTAAATACAGAGTCGTGAAGAAATAAATATTGTATCGATACCTTGGTGTAAGTTTTGTATATTCACATAAAGTAACCTGTTTTGCAATCATTGTGTTTCTTTGGACATGCTCAGTCTATGTTTTAGATATTAGGAACATAATTATTTTTCATAGTAATAGCCAGTTAAATATAAGAAATGGCTACTACATTCTACACCTGAAACTAATGTAACCAATATAAGATGTTACAACAATTATACTTAAAAAATAAAAATAAAATAAAATGTTAAAAAAATTAAGTTAAATTAAAAAAAGAAGAACCACTACATTTGTTTGATATCCTAGTTATACAAAAGCTAAATGCTTTAAAAGGTTTCATTCATTTAACTTCTAAGTGTGCTTGGTCATGTATTTTAAATTTTTTGAAAGAATTTAAAATACTAAATTTGAACTATAATATAAGGAAGACCACTTTGTAAGTTATAGAAATATCATGCTGTACACTTAAAACTAATATAATATGGAACGTCAACTATAATTGAAAATATTTGTAATTTAAAAATTTTTAAAGTCTAAGGGAAAAAAGTCTAAGGACATTTTATTAATTATGTAAGTAGCATAACTAAGAAGGATTTGCTATGTTAAACCTAGGAGATAATTGAACATTATGTTTTAGAACAGGTGTAAGTAATTGTTCTTATTTTATACCCAAAAAAATGCCAGATTTTTAAATAGAATAATAATATTTGAAAGATGAATTTTAAGGTGCAAGAAAAACTGGGTTTTTAAGTGTACAACATTGACAAATTGAATATCTGTTCTACAAGTATTTTGGTTTAATTTAAAATTAAACTTTAATAATATTAATATCGATTATAAGTATAATATAAATATAATCTACTAATTACATATTGAATATCCACCCTGTCCTTCACCCATGCTAGCAGAATCCTGATTGTTTGTGGAGGTAGTGGATTGACATTGGGATTAGCCAATCATGACAAGTTTGCCTCTTGCTTTCTCTAGACTCCCTTTCAGCTAGGATAGGCCACTCAGCTCTGAACAAGGAAATCGACACAGAAATTTGTCGTCCGGGGGAGGGATGTTTCTGGGAAAGCTTTTTCTTCCCAGTAAAAGGGGAGATGCGGTTGGAGCCGCCTTTTTATCCATTTCTTCCTTAGCTGTGAAGTCCAGCAATTCAGTAGCAATGTTATGACTATGAAGCAACAAGTACGATGGAGGCCAAGGGAACCAGAGAGATGCTGATCTTGACATTGTGGAGCTACTGAACCAGCCCACAAACCCAACTGCCTCCAGACTTAGGTGAGAAAATAAATAAATCCCTATTTGTTTCAGCCATTATAAACTAGGTTTTTAAAAATCATTTGCTACTAAAACATCCTTAACTTATTGTCAAGTAACTGTAGTCTTTCCGGTGCACAAAAGCTACCCTCCCTCCCGTTTAGACACTAAAAACTCCCATTTGACAGCTATAAATAATGAAAAATAACTTGGTCGTGGATATTTCTGATTTGGGTATCAACTTATTTCCAATAAAAACATCATACCTTGAATAAATCCCCTAAATGGAGTCGATTGTTATACTTAAGACTCATGACAAAAAAAGAATAAATATCTTGACGCTACCTCTTCTGCCTTGAGGGTGATGACTCTAGAGGTGGGGATCTTCCCTTTGGGCTTTGCCCTTAGTAACTCCTCATACGTCTTTCTTTCCGCCCCATTTCCATAAAGCATCTGTAGCTTCCAGATGGCTTCCTCCACTGCGTCACCCCTGTCCCACACAGCTGCCTCTTCTCTGCCCGGCTCCTCCGTCTCGTGCAGGAGTTTAGTCAAGTTCTTCAGCTCCTCCTTCCACTCCTGCAGAGCAGAGTAGGGCCAAGCCGGTCATGACACAGACGTGGAGAACACTGACAATGAGAGAAGGCCACTGTCCCTGTGGAGGGCAGGGGGGCTGCGTATTCAGGAAATCTAAAATCCTGTAATCCAGCAAAGGCTCATTTAATCCAATTCCTTTATTTTGTAATAAAGTCTCATAATGAGTTGCGACGGGACGCAGGCCAGAACCCCTTGCTCTATTAAACTTTCTCATTCAGTACTATGTTCTTTTACTAAAAACATAAGCTATATTTATAAGAAATATAATGTTAATCTCTAAGAGAGAGGGAGAAGGAAAGGAAGAAAAGGAAGGAGGGGAGGGAGAAAAGAAGGAAAGATGGAGGAAGAAAAGAAGGAAGGAGACACTTACCTGGTCAGAGAGAAGATGGATTTTGGCTTCATACTGCTCACAGCAGCCTGAGCTCACTTGTACAATACACGAAGTACATATACTTTCTCCAGACACCGGTAGAAACATTGCTTGCTGGATGATGGCATTGATCAGGGAGCTCTTCCCAGCCCCAGTGCTTCCAAATAATCCAATGTAGATTGGGTCCAATAATGGTTTTTCAATTAAAGTAAGAAGCCTGTTTCTAGATCAATTTTTAAATGCACATTGCCAAGGTCATCAAAGCATAGTGGGAAGAACATCAGAACAGAATACAAAGGAACTGAGTTCTAATCCTAGGCAAGTCACAACATCTTTCTGTGTCTCTGCTCTCTTCTTGGTCAAAGAAGAGTATTAATCCCTGTTTACTAAACGGAGTTGTCATGGGGAGCAAATGAGATTATGCAAAAATACTTGGTAATTCTACACACAAAAAAATGATAATTTTACACAAACTCTATGTCTATATAAGTACGAAGCAATCTTGTTTGTGTTCTGTGGAAATTACTTAGTCTTGACCCTAGAAATAAAGTTTATGCAGAGGTAAAGGATTATTAAAAGCAACACACCGTCTTATTGAGGAGAAGATGCAGCCTCGGCACCACTCAAGTCCTTTAAGTCAACTCAGCACAGCAGTTGAGGGCACAAGCTTAGAGTCGCACAGCCTCAGTTGAATTTCAGCCCCTTTGACTTACGCATGGTGTGACTTTGGTCAATGTCTTGGCCTCCCTGAGCCTCAATTTCAGTAAAATGAGGATGATAATAATAGCTTCTACATTATAGCGGTATTGGGCCAATTTAATGAAATTTGATATATGTAAAGTATTTATCAGATTGCCTAGCAACAATTAACAGCTCAATGAATGGTGACTATCAGTAATAATAATAATAGCCCATAATTATGGAAACTTTCAGCCTCCTTTGCTTAGTTTCTAATTGAAAATTCCCTTTCGTCGTTGGAAAAAAGTACTTACAATCACCTAAGGAAAGACACCAAAGTAAGATTTGATGGTAGCTAATATCAGACTTACATGAGATACTTGACTCCATTTGGAATGCTGTCATCCAGGAAGACAGATTGAATAAGTTTCTGATAAGTGTTGCTCAAAACTCTTCTGGTCCGTGACTCCAATTTTTCATCTGGAATCAACAGAGATGTATTACCTAGGATGTACCTGGCAGGGATCAAGGACTAGATCTCCACAGGAGAAGTCTGCTCAATATTGCAGAAAAAGATTTTTTTAAAAAAATGAAATGAAGAGCCAATTAAACAATATAGTAAGTTATCTGACACTAGAGACAATAGCTCGTGGGAGATAGCAATCATTGATTCTGACAGCCTCCCAGGGAGCCAGCCTGCTCTGAAACTCCTTTTAACAGAAATCAGCATAGGCTTTGCCATGGCTTTAGCCCTTCTAGATTCTTCTCTCCTGTGGTTATAAAAAGAAAAGAAAAAGACTAATATATTGTATATGAAACTAATATATTGTATATCAACTATACTTTAAGATTAAAAAAGGAATAAAAAGCAAAAAATGCAAGGGCATCATGTAAGTACCCACCAAACCAACCATTTTTCACAGTCTCTATTCTAATCAGGAAGAGGTTATTTGGACAACAACCCTCCTCTTTCTCCAGAGACTCCTAGAGATAAACCAACAAATTTTATATCTCTGCAGAGACTACATGAGCCCTCCTTTTCTAGATCAGGGTTCTTCGAAGATGTTTTATTCTGCTTCTGAATTTAACCTTCTCTTCCTGTGAGCATTGGAATACATTTAAAAAAGAACAGAGTCCCATCCAAACAAGCTCTAGAGCGGTTCTGACTCACATTCCTTAAGGGCACTTTGTTCCATGGAGGGAAATGCTCGGAACCGCTGGTCTCGATCTGATCTTCTTCTTTTTCTCATCGGTTCTTTAAATAAATTGTTGTTGACTAGAGATAAACAGAGTTACATAAAATCATAGGTCTTGGGCCATAGTATATTTGCCTGACCTTTATCAATACACAAACCCAAATAGTCTAAGCGGATCCCTGCCAGCATTGCATGCCTATAGGCACATTTCAGAAGCAGGCAACTGTTAGGCCGTTCCAGTCTGGTTCCTACTTCTCAGGACTTTGCATCTAGTTCCAAAATGCATGGTCCAACATCTGTCTCCAGAAGATATGTCGAAATGAAATGAACAGTTCCTGTTTGAAAATCCTGAGAGTCAAAATGGCGTGATAGTCTTTATCAAGTGCCAACTATATAGAGAGAAGCCCATAGAGTATTGCAGTGCAGAGGTATGCTGTCTGCCAAAGCCTGAATCTCTGCCACCTCATGCTCATGCAGTGACAGGTAATTGAAAGAGCTTGTACTCCAGACTCTTCTATCTCAGACATTCTAACTTAATGATTAAGCTCAACTCAAAGCATTCATCCTGTCTCAGTTTAAGAACTGCCTTAGAACTAAATACCAAGTGGTTGCAGGCTCAGTGGCTGGAGCTGGAAAGGAAGAGGCAGAGAAGAAAAGAATATGTTACTCGGGCCCCCAGGCCAGCTACAGGCTAAAGAACTCTTTAGTCTGCATTAGAAAAAGTGTCTGTGGAAAGAAAGCAAATGGATGTCGGGCCTTGTTCTTGACTTTGTAACTCAGAAACTCTTTTGTGTAAACAATGTTGGCACAGTATCTTAGCCACATGTATAAAACAAGGGACAGGTCCATATCCGTGGCCTTTATTTCAACTTTATAAGCATTGGCAATCAATATGATAAAAGACTGAAGCTTATTTCTCAACTAAAGCAAAGGCTAATAAGTCAAATTAAACAGCAGGATTTTAAAATTCTTCAGTTTCTAAAATGAAAACCACCTGGAAGGAGAAAGTATTCCATCTTGGATCTATACAGTTTAAGGAAAAGATTTTTATGTTAAATTGTAACTGGAATAAACTGGCACATCTCTTATTCCTTATAATTGTCAAGCACCCCCTCGGCTTTTCTAGCACTTACACATTATCTGAGGAGAGAGAGCAGCAGGGATGGGTGGGGGCAGTCCGAAGAAGGAAACCATAGTGTGCTGCTGCCATTGCTTCTTGCTTCCACAAGGTGTCACTTTTGAAAACTGATCTCAGATAGCCTGACTCCAGGACACAGGTTCATTGCCAATCCAGACCTTTGCTCCAGACTGCCATGGGTCTCCCAAGCAAAACAACCCCACTCCTTGAGGGGTAAGTTCAACCAAGGGTGCCCCCAAATTGCAGCTCTTTTGGTTTGCATGCCCAGCCATTCCTCATATGCTAGTCACTACCCCACTAATCCAGAAACACAGCTTCCCTTGCCCCTAAGCCTCTTTGATTCTCAAAACACAAAGGATGTGATACACCCCATTTACTGGACATAGGGGTTACTTTCCTTCATCTTCCTAGAAAAGGGTCCTTGCTTGGCTCTAGGGGCCCCACACCCAGCCTTGCAGGGAGGGATCCACCTCACTGACTGCAATGTGAGTCACCCCACATCTCCCCTTCTAAGGAAAGCATCTGAAAAAATTCCAGGGACCCTACCTTGCCCATTGTAAAAGAGGCTACCTATGGAAAACTCAAGAAGGTTTTTGAGACCCTTCTTTGAAAGCGGGGAGGAACAAATTGAATTGCTAGTCAGACAGTCCACTACATCATGAACAGGATATTTTAGTTATCAGTGAAATAATATATATTCATTCACTATCAAAACATGTCATGAGAAAGCAGCTTCAGAATAAAGAGCAAGGAACAATGTTAAACACAGTCTCAGCCCATTTGCCCTTGATTATGTAATGGAAAGCAGTTTGTTTACTTCATCAGGGGTTATTGTAGGGATGGTACCTGGATGCTGCTCCTGGCCCACAAAATCCTCAGTCTCTGCCATTTCCTGTTATATAAATGACTGCTTTCGTCCACTTAGGAGAACAAGCCTAAAAATACAAACCAAGTACAAGGGGTGGGGGTGGGGAACAGCAGAAATTGTAAATACAAAAAACAAACAAAAAAAATTTTTTTAATAACATGGAAATCTGCTTATGCTTTAACTAGACTTCAAGCCCCAAAAGGAAATGATCATTTTAACTTAACTTTGAATCCCTCACAATGCCTAGTATACTATGTGTTGACTTAAAGATGACAAAAATCAATGCTTGTCCATTGGTTTTCAACAATAGTTGTGCCTATAGAACTTTAAACTGATATGACCTGAGATACTTAAGGCAACTCACTCTGAACTGAGAATAACCTCTAGTGACTAAACCATGAAGGTGAAATTATATAGCTTTGCTGCTTTGGGTGACATCAGTGCCCCAGTCAGATAAGCCTCGAACCCTTGTGCCAGTGAAAATTAGTCCCAGCAGGTCTCAGCAAGAATCTGATAAATGAGTGGAACTTTAGATATTCCTAGGATTCCCTGGAATTGCTTTGGGGGCTACATAATGGGGAAAGAGAGATATAGTAACTAGGTTCTCTGGAGCTTCCTCACCATCCCACCCCACTGAAATAGAATAAAAGATTAGAAGGACAGCCCTACTGGGGGCTATACACAATGATACAGCATGGGGCATCTGCAGGGGAGGGAGCAAGAGAGGCACCTCCAAAAGGAGAAATGTCAGATCCAACCCGTGTTCTGTTCACCAGCAGGCAGGGCTTGGTCATGGAGGCGAACTGAACCTACAGAGGCTCAGAAGAGAGGGCACTGCACAGATCGGGTGGGGATGCACTATCCTGGAGCTTCTTTGTCTCCACACATAGAAGAGAACGTGAGGAATACAAGTGGGGAGCACTGAAAGTGCCTACGCCCCATATCTGATGTTGCTATTTGGATCACTCAGCCATGTAATTCAAAAGGAGAGAGTCACCAGCCCTTCCGAAATATGCAAAACCTCACCTGACCTGTCAACCCCCACCAGGCCCCCAGGCTGTTAGGAAGACCGTGTTTCATTTACATATTAACCCCTAATGAAAATCAGGACTCATTAGGTGAATTTTAAGTTTACTGCAAATCCAAGATTTTTATGTTCTTGCTTAAAATGTTCATCATAGAGCTGGGAGTGAAAGTGCCCTATGAGGTAACCAAAATTCATGAGAGACACACACAACACCTGGCTTGAAATGCTGAGTTGGAAATGCTACACCACATCAAAACCCAGGTGAGTCAGGAGGGAAATAAAAAAAGGCAGATGATCTATAACCTGCACAAGAATATGGTAATGTCTTAGACACAGAACCAGAATTACTCCTTGGAAAGAGATTTGTTGTTTTCTGAAGATAGCAGCTCAATGAGCCTTAGTTACCCAAGATGTTAGGATCACATCACAGTGGGCGCAGGAAACAAAACAAAGTATGTGGCCCTATCAGTGGACAGACCCACTGCAGACCTCCAGTACAACCTGTGTTCTGGCCGTCAAATGTCAGGAAGAAATAGGTGAGCTGGATGAAACCCGAAAGAACGAACACTGAGCTTAAGGCCCTTTCGTCTGAGAGGGAAGTGGGTTTAAAGTAGAAGCAAATGTGTTCACCAAATTCTGGAATGCAGGCAGTGGTTCTGGCTTCCGTCAGGGTCACAGAAACTTCACTTCATCTAACTTCATTTACCAAATCAATGGGAAACGGAGGCCAGCAAGGGCTGTTGGCATGTAACTATGTGGGGTTGGATTGGGTTTAGCTACATGCAGTTACGACACCAAATCGTGAGCCTCCCACTGTAACAGAATCTCTGGTATCAGCACACGAGTAATCTGTGCCCCTTGACTGAAATTTGGAGAAGTTGGGAATTGTTTGAGTTGTGGTTATGGGCTTCACATTCCTTTGCCACTGTTCAAAAACCAGCTGGATGGGATCATTTGATTGGCAAACAAAAAAAAATGGAAAATGGAAAGAGCATTTACAAAAAAGGCTGAAGAAGGACAGAAAGTTAAGTGCCAAGCATTCAAAAAGAGTAACCTATAAACAAACATATCAGTTATTGGCGGGGGCAAGGCGGGGTAAGGTATAGACAGTGTATAGTCATTGGGTCGAACTAAATGATGTGATGGGAAGGTCATGAAGCTGGGAATCTGGTGTGGAAGATTCCAGTCTGGCTTTGCCACCAACCGAAGGAGCTATAAGACTTCAGAGAAATCATTTCACCGCTTGAGGCCCTTTTTTCCCATCTATAAATGAAAGATCAGACTAGTCCTAAAAGTGTGAATGTTCTCTGATTAAGTAGGGTACTGAAAGGATTAGAGTTCTTGTTTTGAAATGTCACCTTTTGTTGAAACCAAGACCTAACCAATGACGAGGGCTCTCGTGTAATCAAAAATAGCACAACTGAGATCACCGAATTTCAGGTTCATTTGCTTTAAGCGGTAAACAACCCATAGGTGCAGAGTCCTTCTTCAAATGTTGGGATCCACTTTCTTCCCAAAGAGAAGCAGTAATGATGGTGAAATTTTGCAAAAATCTGGTTTCTGTGGAGACGCAATTGGAAACAGTCCAAATCTGTTGCTCATCCAGACAAGGTTTTCATTTGTGGTTTATTTCACTTGTATTTCAACTACGTGGTTAGCATTAAGTTTTGCTTTTACTTATTTACATTCATATGCACTGAGACTAAGAATAGAGTCTTTTAAATGAGACTCTCTGTATATTTGGCTAGATATGGGAAGGTTGCACAGAACGAGTTTCCTGTTAAATAATTACGACTTTTGACAGTTATGCTTGCTTCTCCCACTCATTCTTCTGTTCGTGTTTTCTTATTGTCTTTTTCCGTAAAATAACATAACAGAGGTGACACATGCAATCGTCATTCCTCTACTCTAACAGCTTCATACAGTGGAATTAAATAAAGGACGCTCTGGAGCCCCTTCTTTTACAGATATGGACACTGAGGCCCAGAGAGAGGAAAGAACTTGTCCAAGGTCGCATCGTGACTCCATGTTCAGTGTTCTCTTCATTCCATCAAGCGACTTCTAATAGGTGCTGTTTAAGCAAAGGCTCTGGAGCTCAAGAGTAGGAGAATGGAGGGAATAGTGCCCACAAATATGGAATGAGAGAAGCAACTTGATAAAATTGTACTTAGGGACTCAAACTAAAGCTACTGCCTGAAATCCTTCAGTATCCTCAGAAGTAAAACAAGCCAGTGTGTGTGTGTGTGTGTGAGAGAGAGAGAGAGAGAGAGAGAGAATAGTACACTTTTACTGCATTCATTCTGTGTCTGATGCAGAATTAAATGTGTGAATTAAGAATTACCGGAGTCCTTTTCCCTCCCTTAGCTCTTTTCTTTTAGTCAGAATCTCATCTCACCTTACTTTGCCTCATATCACTCACTCCTCCCAACAATATTCTTGTTGTTTTTTTTTTTTTCATTTTTACCCGCTACGGCCAGCCCAAGGCAGCACTAATAGGAAAAAAAATCAAAATGCTTAAATTAGCTAAGTTCTTTAAGGGGCATTTTGATCATTAACTTTGATTTATTCCCCACTTTTAATAAATGTGGGATGTGCTTGGTACATAGTAAGCACTGAATAAATATTTGTTGAAAGAATGAAGTTTATCTTTTAAATACGTCTTAGATAATGAGATTAACAATGGCAGAAATTATATTTATTCAACAAATACTTGTCGAGTGTCTACTATGTGCCAGGCACTGTGCTAGGTGCTGGAAATACATCAGGAAACAAAATGGGTTAAGTCGTCTGCACACACAGGGCTTACATTCCAGATAGTGAATAGTGTAATAAAAGTTACTCAGGATTTAGAGTCAGAATGCCTGAATTTTTAGATCTTGATCCAGTACTTCAATGTGACACTGAACAAATCATCTAACCTCTCTTAGCCTCAGTTTATCCACATATAAAATGAGAATGTAAAAATACCTATATCCAGAGCTCATTGTGAGGATTAAAGATGGCATTGCATGCAAAGTTGCTCTACGGACACTTAAGCATCTGTACTAACCATGGAATTTTGATGGCATTTAGGGTTGATTTCCTTTCTTTTTAAGGTTTAAGTACCTTTAGTGTTGGCAACATTTCCAACCCTCATATTGGATATCGCACTGCTCTTTCAAACGAGGTATTTGAAAGGAGCAATTTAAACACAACTTAGAAGCAAAAGTGAAACAAGGACCTTCAAACCCCCAAAGGCAAAGAGTTATATTTTGAGCGTTAACGCAACGGCTGAAGTGTGCAATATTAGAAGCACAGCCACCAGAGGTAGATACAGTAGAGGAGGCATTGGGATGACATGATTTTCTGTCCTTCTCTCCCAGGTGAATAGACAAATAAAATGAGCAGATATTTTCATAACGTACTTTTTCAGAATTTGAATCCTCTCATATTGCTCCCCCAAGCTTGCCAAAGTTAATGAGGCATAAGATGACATGACTACTATCCCAATGACGCCTACAGGTATGTTTTCTTTGAGGAGGAATGATTAGTAACCTACCTAAGATCACACTGTTAAGTAAAAATCCCCGATCCTCCAGATTTCTAATTCATTGGCCTTTACATAGCCTTAAAATAACTTATGCAAGAAAGTAGAATTCACTTTCCTTCAAGAAATAATTTATCTTAAGCAAATGAAGAGAGGGAGAAGAAACAAATCTTCCACATAAAAAAAAAATCCAAATACTTTATGTAGCTACTCTACCCTCAAGGAGAGGGAGCATAGCCCCTCGTTCCTTAAGTGCGGGCTGTGCAGAGTGACTTCCTTCCAAAGAGGACAGTATGGAAGGGAGGGGGAGGGACAGAGTAAGTTTACAGTGGAGAAACCTGACAAACACTGCCTCAGCCAGGTGATCGAGGTCAACACCAACAGTCATAAATCGTGTTGGTAGTATAAATGTGATGCGATGAGAACATCACTTTAGTTCTGTGATCTTTCTGCCCTAAACCCATAACTCCAGTCTAATCACGAAAAACAAAAAACAAATAAAACCCCATAAATCTCAATAGAAGAGAATCCTACAGAATATCTGATCAACTATATCTTACTAATATAAGAGAGGAAATTGGGTGTGGGTTGTATGGGACCTCTCTGTACTATCCTCTCAATTTTTCTATAAATCTAATGTCTATTTTTTAATATCAGCCATAAGTTACAGCATAAATTACACAAGAGAAATAACTTACCAGATGTCACTTTTTCTGCTTTGGCTCCAGGAGTCCACAGTGGAGATGATGGCAGTTTCTTTGCCTGAGTATAGACATGTAGAACCAGCTGGGGTATACAACCCTTTGTGGCCACGGTCACGAAGTCGTATTTGCACAAGCAGAAGTGAAACCAATTTGTCGTCAGAGGGTTATTTATGGACAATGTCCTCCCGCAGAAATTGATTCAGGTTATTTTCCCTTTTCATTCAAACTTAAAATGTATGTGAATTAGGGATCTTATATTCTTTTCTGCCTTATTCCTATGAGTAGGCAGATTTTAGTTATTTTTCCTTTCCAAATAGACTGCAGTATCTTTTCTTTGATGGATCTGACTTACTGAAGCAAATAGGAAAAATGCCCCAGTCCCAAAAGAGACAAAACACTGGTACCTATGCTCCCAAATACAAGACAACTAGGAGAGATGTATAATAAAAGGTGGTGAAGATAAATTGATTCTTGTTACAAAGTCTTGAAATTCATCCAAAACCAAACAACATTGTACTGTTTGATTGTGGAAATGAGTGTCACACAATTTAAAGAACTCTTTCTGGAATTAAAATTTCACATCTATATTTTTTTAAAAAAAAAAAATGTAAAATGCTGTCCAGAAGAGAAGAAAGTAGAACCTACTCCACTTTGCTTTGTCTGGCCACCTAAATGATCACATCAAGTACAGGGAAAAGGCTATTTTTTTTTTTTTTTTTTGTCTAACCTTCAACTTCAGGTAGTATCTGACCTTCAAAGGTATACTCAGTCATTACAAGGATAACCCTCAGTAACTATAGGTATGTTTTTAGTCCAAAGGGAGGCTCAACAGGCAAAGAGATCAAAAAGAATTGAAGATAAATATTTAGACTGTAGTCTTAAAAATTGCTTTGAACTTTTGACAAGATGGTATGCCTTATCCATGAGAAAACAATAGAAATACAATATAAAGTTCAAAACAAAGAAAATCAATGTGAATACCATCATTAGTGTTTGATTTTTTTTACCTCTGGGCAAAACCACACTTTATACTTCTATTCCTGTCACATGTGCTTAGCTCTCCCTCTACTGGCTGTGTCTTGCTTCAATAGTTAGCTGAATTCTTAATCAGAGGTACTGCTAAAATATCTAGTAACTAAATTAATTTTTATCACTTTTAAAGCTGCCTGGGTTCTTTATGATGTTCCTTGATATCTGCTCTGGACACTCAAACACTAGATCTGTTACAAGTTTGGGGAAACTACCCGAATTTTCATATTCGCTGAAAATACTGAAGCGACTGAAAGAGAACGTCCACAGAGTCGGACCATCTCACCCAACTGCCTATCAGAATCTGCACTCACGTGCTCTGCCTTTCAGTCTGTTAATAAATGACCCATCCATATGCCCATCAGAAGCTAATACTTTCCCTTGTGCACCAGATTCCATTCTCTTTCTCCAACTCCAGGACTACACAGCGTATTTTCCCCTTTCCTCTTAATTCACCAAATTTTCACTCTTCACTGGATTATTCCCATCGACATACAAACTTGCTGTTAATTATTCTGAACTAGCATGGGGATATAACAAGAGGGACTCCATTGTAAAACCAAATTCCATTCTTGCTATTAGGTCAGGAATGCAAAGGGAAAAGGCCGAGACACTGATTAACTACCCGTTGCCCACATCCTGAATGTACATAACTAAGAAGGAGAAAAACAATGCAATCAGCAGACCCTGTAACATAACCAGCAGGTTCCATTCCCATGATGCTAATCATTTCAAGAAAAGCCAGAGATTGTAAAACTCCTGTGTAAGTTTGTTTTTATAGGACCTGAAGGAAAACCCTGTCATGAGACGAGATTGAGCAGACATCTGCTGACTGTGAGATGGAGACAGTTTGCTGACGACAGCAGGAATGATCAGTCATGGGACAGCCCACCAGCTTCCCCTCCCCAGCCCTCTCCCTCTCCGAGCAGCCCACAGAAGCCCCTCACACAGTCTTATCAGGGAACCAGCCATTCCTTCCTTCTTGCTGGTTACCTGGTGCGCTAGCTATCTCTCAAAAACGATTTCCTTGCCGAACTTCATAATCAGGTCCAGTGCTCATTTCTATGACATTGGGACCCAAGAACCTGGTATTAGCTGGCTTTGGCAACAATTCCATTTTAACAAACACACACTCCCTTTGACCCCAGTTTCCCTGCCAGTTACCCTATTTCTCTGCAGTTCTTTATGGCAAAACCCGTCCAAAGAGTTGTCTAAACTCACTGTCTCAAATGCCTCTCCTCTCAATCTATCATAAGCCTATTCCAGTCAAGCCTTCACCTCTACCATTCCATGAAAGTGTTATTAAATTTCCTAGTGATCCTTATTAATTTTCAACCTTCATCTCGCTTGACTCCCAATAGCATTCGACCCAGTGGATCACCCTGCTCCTTAAATCACTTTCTTCACTTAGATTCCAAGTAACCTCACTCTCCTAGTTTTCTTCTCATCTCCCTCAAGGTACCGCCTCAGCCTTCTCCTCTATCTGATAACAATAGAATACCCCAAAGCTTACTCTTCGGTCTCTTCTCTTTCTTTTCCACATCCACCCTATTTCATAGCTTTAACTTTCACCTCTATGCCTCTAACTCTCAAATGGTATCTCTAGCCCCAACCTTTTTCATGTCTTACAGCTCACGAGGCATCCTGAACACAACATATCCAAATGGAACCCCAAGCCCCGCCCCCCGCCCCCTAATAAAACCCTACTCCACCTACAGTCTTTTCCATTTCAGCTAACAGCAATGGTTCCAGTCCCTTGGTCCAAAACCTTCAGTGTCATCTTCGATGCTGATGTGTGTCTTCTCTCACATGCCACATCTGATCTGTCAGGAAGTCTTATCGAAATCTTCAAAATATATTCAGAATCTAACACTTCTTAACGCCTCCATTGCCTACTATGCTGATTCAAGTTGTTATCATCTCTGGCCTCATTCAGTGGTTCCCAAACTTTGCTGCACATTAGAATCACCCAAGGGTCTTTTAAAAATACTAATGCCTGGCTCCCATCCTTGATATTTTGATTTAATTTGTATGGGATGTGACCTGAGCACTGGGATTTTCCACTATTCTCCAGGTGATCCTAATGTGCATCAAAGTTTCAGAGTCACCTGCATTGGTATGATAATAGCCACCTAACTGATCTTCCAGGCGCACCACCACCACCACCATCCCCTCCCCCCCGCCAACAGTCTATTAACACAGCCAATAGAGAATTTTATAGATCAGATCATATCTCTGCTAAAAATCCTCCAGTGGCTCTCCATGTCACTTAGAGTAAAAGCCAAAAGCTTTACAAAGGCCTACAAGGTCTTACATGAGCTGCACTGTGCCCCATCCCACCCCACCGGTGCATCAGTTCTCTGACTTCTGTCAAATGAACTCAAAAAGTCTAGAGGCTTTGCTATAAATAAATGATAGAGATTTAGTCAAGAGTCTTAGTTTGCAAACTGAAAACACAGATAGGCAAAAACCCGAAAGTGTTCCAAAGAGGAAAGAAAAGTTAAAAGTTCTTATAGAAAAAACCACATTCCTGAGAATTAGCAGTCCTGCATCCTTAGCTGTAGGATTGGTCCAGGACAGTTACTGGTCAGATGTCAGGCTGTCAGGATGATGGATGCCAGGTGGTGAGGAAGATGGGTGCCAGGTGACCTGGTCACATGCAGCGCGGTCTGCATAACTGATGGCAGGTGGATATATACATGAGTCCTTCATTGGGGTAATCAGATGGCCTAGATACATGAGTTTTTCAGCGGGTAATTAGTGGGTTACCAGACTTAGATCCAGGCATCAATGTAACTGGAAAGTTCCCAGGCTAGTTAAAAACAATAGAGTCTTTCCTCATGCTTCAACTTTCATAATGTTAATAATTTTAGCAGCTTGGTTAAAATGACTCCATTTTATACAATCCCTGTCTGCACTCTTTCCTCAACTCCATAACACTTCCTCTCACTCATGGCTTCATTGACACCGGCCTCCTTACTTTCTGTGAACACACCAGGCAACCTCTTCCCCTAAGACTTTAGTGCTAAATGTTTCCTCTCCCTGAAATAGTCTTCCCCCACACAGCTGCATATCAAGTATTAACTCAAAACATCACATTCTCAAAAAGGCCTACCCCAACCCCTATTTAATACCCACCTTAATACCCACCTTGCTCTTTCTCTTGTGTGAGGTAAAAGAATGATGAAGTAGATGATGGTTTCTTCTGTTTAAAAACAAAATTCAACTGAGTGAATTTGATCAAAGTGGCTTTATTAAGTGATTCATGAATCTGGCAGCATCCCAGCTAGCAACTAGAAGGGCCCTCTAAGGGGTTATACAAAATGGATGGTTTTTATCGGAAGAAGGGTGGGCAAGGGAACTATCAAGAAAAGAAAAGAAAGTAGTATTTTTGGACCAGGACCTCTTCTTTTGGGGAGAAGGGAATGACAAGAATTTTATTACACAGATTGCCTCTTCTTTCTATGAAAGATGGAGAGGGCCCATGTGATAGATTGTCTTACTGGTGCTTGACCAGAACATTCCAGACAGATTAATTAAGGTTATATTTCTAGGAAAAACTGAAACAGCAGTTATGTCAGGTATTACCTCTAGGTTTAGTATCATGGGCTTTAACAAATGTGATGCCATTTTGGGCCTGTGGTTTTCTCTTTAACACTTCAGATAATTCCAGTGTTGCAGGAAGCAACACCCAACAGAGGAATTTGGATGCTCAGACAACGTTGTTAGAGGAAGGAGAACTTATTGGCCGGTAGAGCGCATGGAGTTAACAACACTATGCATGAGCTCGCTTTGGTTAGATTTATTACAGCGTATATACCTCTGCAGTGTCCATGCAAAGGGCGCATGATTCCTTTGTCTGAGGTTTCACGTGTGCCTCATGACTCAGGATGGGAGGGGGAGCTTCAGGTGGGGGCTGTGAGAGGGAGGAGTTTCTAGACCACTGGTCTTACAGGTCGTTTGTTTTGTAGAACCGGCAACCTTGGCATTTTCAGCACCATTATAAGATTCTCAAACAGAGAGACGGGACACCGAGGCTATAAGCAGAAAGTAGCACTTATTAATGCCAACACCTGCTCGGCAGATTCCTATCTAAAGGCTGAGCCCCAACTGTAACATAACAAGCAGTTTTACACAGCTTTGTTATTCCTACACAGCTACAGAGATAAGAATATTAGTTGGATAGCAAGCTATGAATCAACAGATGTGAGCTGGAGAGTCCTTGAGGTGGGGGAGGTAGCTATGGGAAAACATGTTAGCTGGAGCGTCCTGGAAGGAGGAGAGAGGGCAGTTAGGAGAGGGCTTTCCCTAGCTGAATCAGATGCATTTTTCAGATGCATCCTCTCCTCTCTCACCAAAAGAAATTAAAAGAGAGTTTTATTCATATATGATTTGTTAATCGGGAAGTAGCTCTCGGTATGAACCAAAGACATGTTCCAAAATGGAGGAGATAGGGCTAGGTTTTTAAAGGCAAAAATTGAAGAAGCTGATGAGAGCAATGGGTTGCTAAGAAACAAGATCACAAACTTACATTATTCATTTTCTGATTGGTGGGGACACCTGGACTTTTCAACAGTCGGCTTACTCAGTGGTCAGCAAGTAGGGCTACAATACAAGAAAGGTGGGTAACATACGATCAGGCATTTGTCAACATCCAAGTTCCAGTTCAGGCTTGTAGCACAGAAGCTTTTGGGTTACTTATCAACAGAAATCAAACAGCACAGAGAGACCTTTTGTTCTGCAGGCAGTTTCTAAGTACAAGGAGCAGTCATGCTCTGAAGGCAGCCTCAGAGTTTAAACTGCAAAAATCCAAATGTTGGGCCGCAAATTATGATATTAAAATTCTTATAAGTCCTCATAAGGAAGGGTAGGGAAAGAGCCAATTTGGAGTTAAAATAGAGTTTCTGTTTTGGACATGTTAAGTTTGAAATGCATATTAGACACTCAGATCTAACAATATGTGAAAAGGGAAGAAGTTGGGGCTGGACTATAAAAATGGAGTAGATAGTATTTAAAGCTACAGTACTCTGGGGCTCACCTTGGGAAAGACAAGGCTGAGAAGTGCCACCTGTGGTACACCAAAATTTTGAGGTGAGGTAGAGGAGTCCACCAGAGACTGAGAAAAAAATAGAAGAGAAACCAAAAGTGCGGAAGATCCAATCATGAAAAACTTTGCAAGGAAGCTCTGTCAATTGGTACTAGGATGATGATACAGATAAATACTACTGAATTTGGCCTGATGGGGTGCCACAGCCAGAATTCTCAGGATGGTGGTGGGTCAAAGACTTGCAGTTCCCTCAATTCTAGTGAGAAGGAACTGGAGACAGCACACTTTCCTATTTTTATGTTAATGTGTTATTTATTTCTGGTCCGAGAACAAAGATCAAGGATGGGTATCAGGAAAATAGTATTTCAAACCCTGCTTTTAAACTCTACAAAACTTTGTGTATGTGTGCATTTTTCTGGAGACCTCCATAACTTTCATTGTTGTAGCCGCCAGCCCCAGATAGACACATGGACCACCAGAAACCAATGGAACAGGAAACACTCTTTATTCAGCCAGCTGGGTCTGTCAGGGATACGCAGACCCCAAATTAAGCAGTCCTTAAATGTAAAGGTACAGGATTTTTAAGCCCTAAACCCCATTCTTCATCCTGTTTGAACACATAAGTCTATTGTTCTTTTTACTGTCAACCCACAGGTCGGTTGTGCAAGCGGGGGAGTACAAAAACAGAAAGCTTATTGTTAGAATGTTATGTTCCCACGGGCGATAGCCAAGCAGTAATTTTTCAGCCTGCACATCATGATGGTTATCAATCATATGTGCCTTTTATCTGAGACCAAGGTGACCAACTAACATCAAAGTTTGCACCTCAAATTGTTCCTTGATTCCTATAAGGTCTCTTCCAAGCTCTGAATTTAGTTTCAATCACACTAGCAGACTCGGCTTGATGCGACCGCCCAGTTACGTTCCCGCCCAGCCACCTATGTCCTTATTTGGAGACCACCCACATCCACACTCATTCAGGTTTCCTTGCCGGGCCTCTGTAGATAAGCTTTATCTTGTGGCCCTTCCGCCCACTTCGAGTTTTATAACGCCCAAGCGCCTGGGCCACAGATTCCCCACCTTCTTACGGTTCCACGCGCCCCCCACCCCTCCTCGCGCCGCGCCCGCGGCTGCTGGGGGGCGGGGCGGGCCTGCGCGCGCGCCGCCTTCTGGGAACAGCTTTACGATATATTGACCGTCTTTTTACAACAGGCCGGGTTTGCTTTGTGGCTGTCAACTTTCGCCGAGGTCCGAGTTAGTAGCCACATTATCTGCGGTGGCAGCTACTATAACGGTGGAGAAATGAGGCAGAAGCGGAAAGGTGCGTAAAAGAAGGGAGAGGAAAGGGTTGGAGGTGGTAGGGAAGCAGAGAACACGTGCGCTGTGAGATGCAGAACCCGATTTTCCCCGCGGGAGTCCGCCGTCTGATCCAGAAGCCCTGCCACCTGGGGTCTGTCTTTCGGCTCCAGCCCCCACCGCCTTCTCATTTTACCTTTTGTGCTTTCTAAGCCAATTTACCTTTACTCTCTTACTCTTTGGCTTGGTGTCTTTCGAATAAATGGCAAACAAAGCTTGATTCCAAGGTACGCCCCCCAAGTATTTAACGTAGTCGGTCGATTTAACCCATTGTCGGACTCATGATTTGCTAAGATTTGTTTGGGGACACATTTCTTTTCTTTTTTTGAGATTTTTTTAAAGCCGTAAGTTAAAAGGAAAGAAAGAAAACCCCTGAATTATTCTTGGAATCTGTGGGACAGTTATGCTCACTTATACTGCCTTTTGAATTAGCATGGAGCAATGTTATCTTTAGTTTTTCAACAGGATGGGGTCAAATTTCAAATATTTCCTCATAGGTTTTAGTCTTCGTATGCTCCTTTGAGCAGTCAGTCTAATAATAATGCTTATGGTAATAATAGCTGCCTTTTATTAAGCTTTTGCTAATAATTCTGAAGTCAGTATCCTCCCCCTTTTACAGATGAAGAAACTGAGAATCAAAGAGTTAAATAACTTTCTCAACCCAAAATTATTCTTAGGAGGTGGAACTGGTTGGTCAAGCTGACTCTGTTAACTCAGAAAACAAATTTTTTTAGTTCGTTTTTTAATCACTATGCAATTTTTTTGAGCAGTAGCTCCAAGTGTCCAAGTTACCTTCAGTTGTCTTGTGGTGTCAGACTCTACATGCCTCAAATTAATTTGTTATTTTCTCCTTCTAGCTTGCTCCTCCTCAGTTTGTCAGGCCAGACAAATTTATACTTTTAATTTTATCTGTCACCAAACCCAGATAGGTCTTAGAAGTCACCTCTCGAAATAGTGTATTCCTCATCGTTTTGGCCACCGTTCTCCTAACCCACTATAATCAATAACTAATATTTGAACAGCACTTTGGCTTTCATAGACATTGTTTCACTTGATCCTTATAATGGTCTTGTGAAATGTGTATATGTTATCCCAATTTTGCAGACAATGAAGTGGAGCTTAGAAGTAGTTGATCTTTCCAGTATCACACAGCCAGTAGTGGTTGAGAGCTAGGGAAGGAGCCCATCTTCCAAGTTTTTTACTTTAAATCTTGTGGGGTGTTTTTTTTTTTTTAATACAGTGTTGCCTTTCAAGAACCTTTTACTTAGTGTCCAGGTTTTATGTATTTTCACCTTCTAAATCATTTTTTGTATCTTTTTCTTTTGTATACTTAATTTCTTTAAACACTACTTTTATCCTTTTACTCCCAAACTTGAGGATATAATTATCCACTTCTATTGCATTCTATTTAAATGCCTTTGCCTAGTAGCCAGTGTACCCTGCAATCTGTTTTTTACCAAATCTTGTCAGAAAGCCTGTATTCTGGTTAGGCAATGCTCCTTCATACAAAAATAGGTAGTTTCTATACTTAACGTTCCTTCTGGATTGCCTTCTTTTGCTTCTCCTGATCCTGCCCTTTTATTAAAGACCTCTGTACCTTTTCCTCCATGAATTACTAATCTACTTCTCCAGTTAATTCTCGATACACTCAAGGGCTATACAAATGGATTTCAGATCTTTATTTTTATCACCTGCATCTCCTCTTCCCCTCCAAATTCTTTTGCAGAATTCTCAATATGAAACAGCTGAAAGCTGAGCTGCTTTGGTTGAAACGAAGAAAGAGACCCTCCCTTTTCTTCCTCACTTCCCCCTTTCTCTACTTCCACCACCACCAGCAGCCCTACTTCTGTTACATGGCCCCTGAGGTGCCTTTGTAGAACTCTGAAGTGCTGAGTTAGATGGTTTAAAAAGCATTTAGCCTTTGATTATAGATGGGCTTTTATTCTCTCTCAGATTGTTTTGTACGTGTTAGCCTTGCCTCGTTAAATTAGAGGTTGCTTGGTACAGTGAGGAAAAAAGCCGTGGAAATTATGGAGAAAGACTTGGATTTAAGTTTTAACTATGCTATTTACAATGGGATCGTAACTTGCCTTAATTTTTCACATCTGTAAAATGGGATAGCAATGTCTACCATGCAGTTTTGTTGTGAGATTTCAAATGAGATAAAGTAAATTAAAGGGCTCCATAATTGCCAGGCTTTCTCAGCTATGCTTCTCTCTGGGGACTTCATTATCTTTGTACACTAGGTTTCTCTACAGACAGAAAGCATGCTTGCTAGCAGCTCTCAAGCTGAAATCTCACAGCTTTTATCACTGGAGAGAAACTAGTGTTTTTTGCCTTGGAGACAAGAGCTCAGTTTGGCCTGACTTGGATAGGTGCTCATCCTTGAACCAATCAACAGTAATCGCAGGGTCATGTAAGAACATGTCACCTTCTGTTATTGCCTTTTAGATGAGAAGAGAAACCTCAGTTGCCATGAGAAAGTTATAATGGTGGGCAGACTATATCTTAGAGATGCATTAAGATTCTTAGACAAGTAAAGAACCCACGTCCTTTCTATTACAAAGTGGTATTACATTGCTTTGTTTCAGCTTCACCCCTCGGTAGCATTTTTATGGGACAGTTATTCCTCATTTGTTCTAAGTATCAAATGAAATAATGCATCAAAGTGTAATTACAAATCTGGAGATAAAGACAAACTATTTTAACTACTTTGCTCCTTTCCTGTGCAATTAGGTTCTTTCTCCTTGTGTTTATCTTTACTCTTTTCTATATATATCATTCTCGTGGTGTACGTGCTTCTAAAGTGAGCTCCTCCCATGTATAGGTAAAGCCAGGTTTGTTTTAAAGATACAGAAGATATCAAATTGTAACAATAGAGGTTTAATGTCTTGTGAACTTGAGGTATTCATCTGGCACAGTTGGAATGATTTGAGAAGGAACATTGCTAATAAATTTAAAAATCTGTACTCAATAATGATTTTTTTTACATTATTGAATATTATGTTTCCAGGAGATCTCAGCCCTGCTGAGCTAATGATGCTGACCATAGGAGATGTCATTAAACAACTAATTGAAGCCCATGAACAGGGGAAAGACATCGATCTAAATAAGTAAGTGGGTCTGTAAAAAACACAATTGCGTTCTTAGGTATTAAATCTCTTATGAAATTATCAAATACTATTTGTTTTCTATTTCATGTTTTATTTTACTTGAGAATTTAGCTTTCTGCCTTTCCCGTCACTATCTAGGCAAAATTGTCTCGTAGCCTAATAATACTAATAGCTTTTAACATTCATTAGGTACTTGCTGTATTCCAGTCACTGTTAGTAGTGCATTGTATGTATTAGCTCACTTCATCCTTTCAAACACTGTAAGAAGTAGGTACTTATATAACCCTCACTTGATGGGTAGATAATCTGAGACAGAGAAAGGTTAAATAATTTGTCCAAGAGTAAATAGTGATGAACAGAGCTGGGATTTAGAATTAGGTTGCCTGTCTCCAGAGTATATGTTCTTACTTTCTGTGCCACATCGCTTTACATCCTTCTTCTCTTCCCTATTATCTGAGAGGAAAACCTTCCCTTTGGGGACGTTGATATAATCCAACCCTTCTCTACTTTAGAACCCCTTCTTGACATGTTCATCTAATTTCTCTCCACAATCATGTTTAGCTTTGACTTTATCCTCAAATAAGAGTGGTCTTTCATCTCTGCATCCAAATTTTTAACTACATATTCGCTATATAGATCTGCTGTAATGAAAAGGTTCTCTCCCCACCCCAAGATCCAATCACCACATGCATGACTTTTTTTAGACCTTATTCTGTTATTTGAGATAAATCGTGTTAACCTACACCCAAGCTTGAAACTAGTATCATCGTGGAACCTTTCTCCTTAGGTTTAATTAACGTCTGAAGTTTGTTATCTTCCTTACAACTCTCACTTTCATTTCCACTACTCTTCCATCCACTCCCTAGTCCATCTCTTAAAAACTTATGTCTCAACTACTGCAATAGTTTATGCTTTTGGTCCGTTTTACTCTCTGAGTGGGTCAATTTTTGTCTCATCTTTTATCATGTCATTTCCCTGTGCAGGAACTTCAGCATGTCCCCATTGCTTATTAAATGCAGATTCCTTAACCCATTATGGAAGGCCTCTCGGTCTGGCTCCAGTTAACTTTCCTAATTTTTTAAACTTCTGTACCTTCTCATTGAAAATCTGCTTTCTGTCAAGTCGTTCTACTCATATTAAAATGTGTGTTTTGCTTTTGCATCTTCACATAAGCCAGCCTATCTCCTCTCATTGTCATCTCCATGTTTTCACTGCATGTCTGAAGGCTACTCTTTTCTGTGCCATTTTCCATGAATATCTACCCAGCATACATTGAGTTCCACTCTTGAACTTTGGAAACGTTCATTGTTGTGTGTGTCTTTTCTCACGTTTTTATCACTTACATATTTATTTTTGTGTATGCCTATCTGCAAACATACAAATAGCATGAAACAACTATGCCTTATACCTCTTAATATACTAAATACTTAGGTAGCCTCTTGTATATGTCAGGTACTCAGTTAACATTTGTATAAAATATATTTAGATGGATTAAAATGAGAAGTTAAGGTGACTGTTAGGGTTTGGCTAACAGGAAAAGAAAAGCTGGTCAGATTATAGAGAAAAGCAAGGAATTAGGATAAAGGTTACTTCTGGGGTTTAGAGTACAGTTACAGTAAGGAAGGGTCAGGTGGATATTCTGAAGTTCTGATTATATTCTGTTTCTTGGAATGTGGTTACACGAGTGGTTGCTTTATAATTGTTAAAAGCATATGTTTTATATTCTGTTCTTTATACACTATTTTGTATTAGAAAAAGTTTGTGAATACTTTTGCATAGCTTTCCTTTAAATTGTTTATGTTTGGTCTAAGACAGTGGTTTGCAGCCAGGTCTGATTTCCCCTCCACCCCAGGAGACATGTGGCAATGTCTTGGGGCATTTTTAGCTGTCACAACAGGAAGAGGGGTGCTAATTGGTAGAGGCCAGTGAGGCCGCTAAGCATCCTACAGTGTACTGAACAGTTCCCAAAGGCAGAATTAATCTGATCCTGACTATAGTATTGCTGAGCTTGAGAAAAGGGTAGAAGCCTTTAAAGCTGGAGCACTGCTTTGAGCAAGACCTACATTGTGTCACTCTCCTGGGCCCCTTCCCTGTAATCATCTCGTTTTCTTTGTAGTACTCCAGATAGGAAGATGAAGTCATTCATTCATGAATTTTGTTCTTCTAGTTCCCTGATATTCACAGATGTCAGAGCCACTATTGTCATCTGGTAAAAGGATAGGGAAATGACAGGAGTTGGAGATACTATTTATAGGTCATCCTTTTGGTAGCTCGACCTTGAAATACTGTGATCTTGATAATGCTAGATGCTTTACTTTCAGGGTGAAAACCAGGACAGCTGCCAAATATGGCCTTTCAGCACAGCCTCGCCTGGTGGATATCATTGCTGCAGTCCCACCTCAGTATCGAAAAGTCTTGGTCCCCAAGTTAAAGGCAAAACCCATCAGAACTGCCAGTGGGGTAAGTGATTCCAATCATGAAATAATGATTGTGTATCTGTTCTGCCAGAAATCCCTGCCTCCGTGTAACGCACAGGTAGTGAAGTGGAGGTAGGGGATTAAACTAATCTGTATATTGTGATACGTACTGAAATGAAGTAGAAATGTGAGCAGAATGCTAGGAGGGCATACATAGGGAAAAAATTATTGTGCTTAAGAGTTAATGATGTTTTGGTGTCTTTATAGATTGAGGCTTGGTGAGTGACTATCACAATATGATAAATACTGTCGGCCATCTTAAGCTAGTAGCTTTCAAAATAATTGTATTAAGGTATTTTTAAAAAGTAGTTAACGGTGCAAAGTCATTCTGTATATGGTAATTGTGAAAACGATCGACCCAATAGAGAGCACTATGGGAGTCCAGGGACATACAGTGAAAGGGGATAGGGAAGGCGCAGTAGAAAGTGTGGCGCTTGCTTGACCTGTAAACGGTGCTCATATAGGCAGAGAAAGGCAGGCTCGAATAGTTAATGGGAGCATGGGTAACGGGCGCAGAGATGGGGATGATAAAAGAGTGTGGCGTGTGCAGGAAACAAACTACGTCAAACTGACTGAAATCGATAATTCATTTGGGAAAGCCTCAGGACATCAGGCTGAGAGTTAGTTTGGGATTAGCTTGTAAAAGATATTAAATATCTCACAAAGAAACTGGACAATAGGAAACAAAGATTTTTGGGAAAGGGAGTGATAGGAACAAAATAGATTATCAAAAAATTACTTTGGATTCAAGATATAGGGTAGCTTGGAGACAAAAAGACCAGTTAGGGTCCTCTTGGTTTGCCCTAGTTATGAGACGTTAAGAGCCTGATTTAGAATAGGGGCTCTAGGATAAAAAGTATGAGAGAGAGAGAGAGGACCCTCTTAAAACAGCATACCCAGAATTGAATTCTCTCTTCCTGATGTAATCTAAGAAGTTCAGTCTGTTATTTGGATGGAGCTATTACAATTCTAGTAATTGTAGCTTGTGTTGATTTGTTTGGTGGCTGTATCACCTGGATCATACTATATTCATGGCTAAGTAAACACCCAAACTTACCGTGTATCACCAGTCCTGGTCTCTTCTGCTTTGTAATTAAGGTTTTTGGTTTGTTTGTACCTAATTGTAGAAAACTCCTTAAATGTCTCATTTTAAATAAAAGCGTTTGTTTGAAAATAATTGTTTTTAATTCAGATCTGTAAACGTATTTAGAGTTTCTCTAAATTATTATTTAATGATTTAACTTAAATTTTAATAATTTTTATTATGAAAAATAATCACAAACTTACAGAAAAGTTATTAGGTCAGTACAAAGATTTTCCCCATGAACCATTGGAGCATAAGTTGTGAAGCCGATGGCTTCAAATATTTTAGTGTGTATTTCCGACAAGCAAGGACTTTTACTTATATCGCTTATAATAATAAACCATCAAAGTCAGGAATTTACACTATTATCTAATAGTGTAAATTAGATAATAGTGAAACATGACTATTATCTAATACTCAGACCTCATTCATTTCACCAGTTGTTTCAGTAATGACCCACAGGACCTAGTTCAGAATCACGTATAGTATTTAATTGTTATGTCTCTTCATCTGGACAATTCTGTATTTCCTTGACTTCATTACCTGAACCCTTTTGAGGATTTCAGCCAAGTTGTTTTGTAACCTGTCCCTCAATGTGGCTTAATCAGATATTTCCTCATAAGGAGATTCAGGTTATGCATCTTTGGCAGGAACATTACCGAAATGATAGTGTTCTTATTGTATCCCAACAGGTGGTACATAATTTCAATTTGTCTTGTCATTGATGTCATTCATTTTTGATCAAGTTGATGTCTACTAAGCTTCTCCTCTGGAGTTATTCTTTTCCACTTTGTAATCAAGAATTTTTGTGTGATGAAGTGCTTTGAAACTGTAAATATCCTGTTCCTTATCAGATTTCCAGTTTACTTATTTGTATGTAGGGATTAATGGTTTCTTATTTGGGTTATAATCATTATTTCGATGCATAAATTAGCCCAGATTTGACCAGTGGAAACCCTTTCAAACTGGTTTCTGTGTCTTTTTTAAATGTCCTTATCATTCTTTGAGAGATTACTAGCTTTGTCATAATAAAATGTTCTAGGCCCATCATGTACTTTCTCTGCCTCAGCACTAGAATCAGCCATTTCTCCAAGGAGTCCTGGTTTCTTTTAGTAGAGGAGGCTATTTAGAGACCCTTAAGATCTGAGTGCTAGATGTGCTCACTGCTATTAGGGTGTTGCCGCTCCCAGATCTTCTCAGGTAGGAAATATAGATGTATATATACATACATACATTCACAGATATACATAACACATTTGCATATGTATTTTTTTGTATATCAGTCTAGAGGTATAGAAAACTATGAGTTCACAATGATACTTTCAATTCCATCCAACTCACAGAGTTCATTCTAATTCTCTCCCTTTTCATATTTATCACTTCCTTCTCTGACAGTAAGAAACCTGGCTTGCATTCATTCACCTTAACATGTGCGTTTATTTGACCAAGCACCCCTATGTGTAACCAATCATCTATTTCTGCCATTCCTTCCTTTCTCAAGCAACTGCTCTCCTCATCCCACTTGGGCTCTAACAGAGTCCTCTGAAAATATTTTGCACACACTCTGAAGTCTAGTTCCTAATTTAATAGTCTCTGTTCTAAATATTGAGATCTAGTTTGTCCATGAGGAGTTTGAGTTACAAGAGTTAGGTTTAGATATAATTTTATAGAATTACATAAAGTAATTATTTTCTTTTAGGTTATTTTAGTAAAACAAATTACAAGAATCACTAACTTTAAAAATTAATTTCTTTTGTACTTAATTTATTGTCAAATATACAAACTAGTATGTATATGTACATTTTAAAGATTTATTAACGTTGAAAAAAATCACCCTCGTACCCACTGCTCAGCTTAAATACAGCATTACTAATACCACTGAAGGCCCTTGCGTGCCACTCTCATTGCATTCCTCTCCTTCCTTCTGAGAGATAACAACTCTGCAGGATTTTCTGTTATTTCATAATACCTTTTTTATTAATCTTTTATAGATTGCTGTTGTGGCTGTGATGTGCAAACCCCACAGATGTCCACATATCAGTTTTACAGGAAATATATGTGTGTAAGTTTGATTTTTGATAAGTCGTGTGTGTGTTTTAAATGAACTAGTAATATAACAGTAAGTCCCCTAGAGCCTTATTCAGTGCATGCTGGTAATATTTAAAACTTTGATTTAATAGATTCATAAGTTCTTTGAAACAAGCAACCATCAAAAGGATATTTCAATACTTTAAAAATGAAACATATAAAGATTTTAATATGTTGCAGTATACAATAAAAAAATACATAGGTATAGAAAAATCAGTAGCTATTCCGTTAACTTGATAAATGAAAATATGAGCTGCTTAAATTCCAAATATCAAGAAATTTGAAATGAATTTGGATCAGAAAAGTATCAAAATAAAAAGTTATCCTTAAAAATAAGCTTTAAACTTCTTAAATTTAGATAATCGGAAAAATTAGGAGAATATGCATGATTCCGGATATGAAAATTAAACGGATGAAAGGTTTTCTTAAGTATAATTACCAGGAGAGCACTGTATCAATCCAAACTTAGGTTCTGTTATTTGCTCCTAAAAACTTAAACCTCTAAAATAATAGTGACTGTAATCTGAAAATGATGATAATGTTCTTTTATTTATCTTTTTTACTTGTTAGTAGAAAAGATATTTGCAGATAGTGCAAAGATAGACTCTTCTGTTAGGATTTGAAAATGAAGCTTGTTTGGTATCAGGATTTTATGGAGACTGCAAATACTTGAAATGACTGTTGAACTAAGTTTTGTATCTGACGTCTTCATTTTTTTGTTAACAGATACTGCCCTGGTGGACCTGATTCAGATTTTGAATATTCGACCCAGTCTTATACTGGATATGAGGTAAAGTAATGGGAGGTTGTTCTTAGGAAGTGTTCCATCATACTTTACCTTTAGTGTACTTTTACGCTTACTGGCTTTCTTAAAATTTTTATTTTTTTCCTGATTACAAAAGTTGTTCACTAAATATTTGCTGAGTGTCTACAAATATTGTCCTACTCACTGGAGAAATACTTATGTGAGCACTTATTATTAATATCTGTCAGACACTATTCTAAGTGCCCTACAACTTTGAATCTTACTGCAGCATTTTAAAGGTAGACACTATTATCTCAGTTTTATAGATAAGGAAACAGAGGTCTAGAAGTCCTGTACAGCTAGTCCGGAGACTTACCTCTAATAAGTGACAGAGCCAGGTTTTGAATTCTGTGCTCCTCACCACTACCTTGTACTGCCTGTGTAACAGTGAAAGCTGGGCAAGGTCCCTGGTCTTGTAGAATTTACATTCGAATAATGGGAGATAAATAATAAAGAACCAAACAAGAGAAAAAAATATGAGGTACCAGTAAATGCTAGGCTGGGAAATACATCAAGTAAGATGTAATAGTTGGATGGATACTTTAGCTATGGTGGTTAGGAAAGGATTCTCTGAAGAGGTAATATTTAAAATGAGACCAGAATGACAAGGAGTCTTTCAAGAATATCAGGAAAGAGCATCCCTAGCAGGGAGAAGAGGCAGGAATGATGGTGAGGTGTTCTGGAGCATGGTGGGTAAGGGGAAGAATGAAATTGGAGGAACAGATGTCGCAAGGGTTTGTAAGCCAGAGCACGGAGTTTGGATTTTATTACTGGTGTCATTAGAAGCCATTAAAATTTAAAACAGGGAAATGATACAATCCAATATAGGTTTTTAAAAGATCATTTGTTAGGAGGAAAGGATTAGCATAGGGGTCAGTGAAAGCAGGAGACCAATGAGCAGGCTTTTGAAGCAGTCAGCCTCTTTGGAGGTCAGCAACCAACTATTTGACTTTTTCTTATTATCTATGGTATTTTTCACCTGTTTTTCATAGTTCAAATTTTTATTTTTTATTTTATCCCAATTTAATTTTTATTTTTAAAAATCAATTTTAGTGAGGCATAATTTAAGGGCAATGAATTGTACTATAAGTCAAATTTTTAAAAGTAGAAAAGGAGAATTATTCATTGAAAAGTTTCCTTGTCATTCCTGTCCCCTGACCACCCCTTTCTGTTTGTTTCCCTCACACCTCAACAGACAGTTATTATCTCTTTTCTGCTCATCCTTCTGAGATATATGGATATATAAGCACATATTATTTATCTTACTTTTTTACACATAAGGTAGCGTATCAAAATCTTGCACCTTGCCTTTTTCATTTAACAATATATTTTAGAGAACATATATCAGTACATTGTTTCATGGCTGTAGAATATTCCATCGTATAAAGACAAAGCTTTTTGTTAACCTATTACAAACTTGTATTTCATAACTTTGTTTAAAGGTTATTTTATCAAATAACTCTACGTGCACATCTGTGTCTGAGTACTCTTACAATTTGTGTTGTTTCCATAAGTGTTTACACAAAGATAAATATAATTCAAGAAGATGCCACTGAAGACAGTGGGATGGAGACTAACCAGATGCTATTCAGGATATTTTGAACCTGACAAGCCTGAGAAATGAGGAAAGGAACATAAGAGAATTTGATTTTTAATTCAACCCTTTTGAAACTACTTTTTATTTTTAATTTAATGTGGGCGTAACAGGATATTTTTCTTTTATTAGCCAACCTCCATGCGAGCGATTCGTGCTAGATATGACCCTTATCTACAGACAAGACATCGAATCGAACAGGTAAATTTTTAAAAAGCATTTTTAAATTAAATTAGATTTTTATACTTAGAAGGTATTATTGCTTGATTTGAGTTGAACCTAAAATAAGAACTAAGATTGTTTTTCTCCTTTGTAAGTTTTTAATATCCATCTGAGGAAAGGAGACTATTTTCCAGTACCTAGCAAAGTCAAAAATACTTTCTTTAGGGACTGTTTCTTTAAAGGTTTTATATTCTGTAAATTTCTTTCACTTTGTAGAAAATCATTTATGGTATGAATTTTACAAAATGTACATGTATGGAAGTTCTTAGACCATAGGTGAATGGATTGAATTTTAGCTTCCATAAGCCAGACAAGAAGTATCGTGAGTGGTTTGGTACAGTGGGAATAGGGAATTGACTGAAAAAGGGTATGAGGTACTCTTGGGAATTGTGGAATTGCTCTGTATTGTGGTTATGATTATACAACTCTACACATTTATCCAAACTCATCCACTTTACATTTAAAATTAATTGATTTTATTGTATGTAAATTATACCTTAATGTAATTGTTTAAAAGCAAGTGCTATGTAAATGGCCTTGCTCTGTTCAAGAAATCTGAATATTAATACAGATTTTTTTACAGTTTTGCAATTTTAAACTTGTCCAATTTTTTAAAAATGTGAGTACTGTCTATAGTTTTTACAGTAATGTCTAGATTTTGTAGGGCAACTACAGAATCTCAAGTGGAAAGTACTGTGTTTATCTATTAGTGAATACCAGCTAGTTCTGATTTTCACTTCACTGTCACCTGAGCATATTAGATCGGTATTGTCAGCTATAGGAGAGGAGCCTACTCGGGGGAGCCTACTAGCTTGGAAAAGTTTGTTCTAAACTGAACCATTGCTTCCCTTTTTTAGCAATGATATTTATATTTAGTTCATTTAAAATGTTTTAACATAGTGTGAAATATTTATGTTTACCAAATAAGAGCATGGATTTTAGAAGATTTAGAAACTACCATAGAGCAGTGATTTTTTAATCTTTTTTCCTAATTCAAGAATCACCTGAATAACTTTTCTAAAACAAAGGCCAGATATTTACCTCTGGAGATTCTAATTAAGTATGGTTTAGGGTCCTGCCAAGCTATTTCGAAAAAGCTACCAAGATGAATTTGTTGTGTATCCCTTGTAAACCAGAGATATAGAGTATTCTTTCAGTGTTGAGATACACACACACACTCATACACATGTACATGCAGCTGCATGTTTTTACATATGTATGCATTTCCATGTATTTATGCATATGTATATAGAAAATGTATACATACATGTATGTATGTATAAATTATTTGCCATTTTCAGAAAGATATTTTAAAAGGTACCTTTTTTTCCATATTAAGTGTATACCTTTTACATGACATATTAATTTGAGTTCATAAATTGGTAGCTACTTGACCCAGTTTTTCTCAAGCCTAAGATATGGCAAGAAATTTAAATATCTGTTTTTAAAAATTAGAATCTTAGCTTATTATAGTTGACAAAATCAAAGATCTGTGGCATTGCATCCTCATAGTTGGAGACATCATATTTCATGTTTTATTCATAAAATTTCTATTTTCCTTTTTTTCCCCTGGAAAGCAGGCTTGAGGTGTTACCTGTACCCTGAATCTTGACAATTGATTTAAAACTTTAAAGTTTTAATTTAAAACTGCTTTCCTAACTTTTGTTTCTAATCTGGTGTTTTTTTCTTTCATTTGCATCAAGTCCCAGTTATGTTGCGTATAATTATCATCTTTGTCCCCAAGGCTTACCACAAAGTCTGGCATAAAATACGTGATTGCTAAGTAGTTGGTTATTATATTATATATTGTATTATATCATATTTGCCTTTACTGCTTGCAAGTTTATATTCTGTGTTTTTAAATTTCCACTTTGTAGGTATAAACATCATCAAGCTTCTTGTTTATTTTTTAACTCTTACTCCTTATTTGAGCTATAATTTTTTCTTTTGGACACTGGAGTCTATTTAATCCACAGAATTTGCTAAGTATGTTTAATTGCTTTTCATTTTTAAACTATACTGGCGAAAACACTGCAAAATAAAATTAGAAATTTGCAATACCCTCTTACAATAGTTGACTGTCTTTCTAATGCCGATGAATTTATGTCTTTCAGTTGAAACAACTTGGTCACAGTGTGGATAAAGTGGAGTTTATTGTGATGGGTGGAACATTTATGGCCCTTCCAGAAGAATACAGAGATTATTTTATTCGAAATTTACATGATGCCTTGTCAGGACATACCTCCAACAATATTTATGAGGCAGTCAAGTAAGAAATCCTTATTTTATCATATTTTCTAAAGTGGTTGTCAGTTTATCCTTCTATCAGCAGCCTATGAGAATTCTTTCTAGGATTCTGCTCTATATCTACATTCCCAATTCTTTTTTGGAGGGGGAATGGTGAGAGGGGATTTCATTATTTTTAAATTTTGCATATTTTTAATCGGTTGTAAGGTTAAATACATTTTTTTCCCAGTTTTACTGAGATACGTTGACGTAGAGCACTGTGTGTGTTCAGGGCATACAGCTTGATTCGACCTACATATATCGTGACATGATTGCCAAAGTAAGTTAACACCTGTCATATCATAGATTCCTAGTTCTTATAGTTCTGTTTTGTAGGAAAGGATTATTTTCATGGAAACAATACTTTTTTTTAAAGAAAAAATGAGTATAATTTGTTGACACTGGTATTCTCAGAGAAAGAGTGAAGACCTTTTCAGCCTGAGGCTGGTCTAAACTGCAGTAGTTTTGACTGAGCTAGTTGAGTTTTCAGCCCACCCAAAAAGAGCACTGGGGCTACTCTTTATCTGAAACATTTAGCTGCTATAAAATCAACAAAACAATTATTATTTCATAACTTAGTTTATTAATAAGTACTATTTAGTAACTACTAATTTGTGTTTATAATGGGATCATTCCAAATTATAGTTGATAGAGAATAATGCATTCTTTAGATACTTCATATCAATTTTTAGCAAGAAGAATCCTAAGGTTTAGTATATAGTTCAATGATTTAAGAAGTGAAAGTCTTAAAACAGTTTTTATTTTCAAAAGTTTCAGGAACACCTGGTTAGTTACTGTGTATTATTCTCTCTTATTTACTCGTCGTTCATTTAGGGCCCACTAGGTACTACTATTCACTGTCTTAAGTACTGGGAACAACACAGTTAACAAGACTAACAAGACATGTCATCCTTGCCCTCATGGTGCTTACACTCTATTAGTTCAGAAAATAACAAGTGCTGTGATGGAGTTAGACAGGTACTGTGATAGAGAATATGTAGGATTATGCTCCAGATGAAGCGGTGCTGTTTAAGTTGAGACCTGAAGTGTAAGAAGAGTCGACTCAGACCAAGAACAGGAAAAAAAAGACAAAGGCAATGAAATGGGGAAGAACTTGGGGTGCTCTAGGAATAGAGGGGAGACCAAGGTGTCTAAATTGCAGTAAATAAAATGTCATGAGGTAAGCTTGAACAATTAGGTATGGGCCAGATTATATACCTTGAGAAATTAAAATTTTATTTGAATGCAGTAAGAAGAAGATGAATAGTTGTAAGCAGGGGAGTGATATATTCAGGTTGATAAGAAGGTCATTCCAGCTACTGTCTGGCTAAAGGATTAGAGAGGGACAAAGAGAAATCTTGTATCCATCCTGGCTCAGATGAATAGAGGGTGGTGGCAGTTATGATGAAGAAGAGAGAATGGATCAGAGCTGTGTTTTGTTGTTGCGACTGACAAGGTTTGGTGGGTAAAAGAGGAAGGAATCAAGGAAGACACCCAGGTTTAGATTGGAAAAATGGTTGATGGGTAGTGCCATATACTAACTTGGAAAAGAGAGAAGAGAACAGATTTGTGGGAGAAAATCAAGAGTTCTTTAGATGTGTTAAGTTTGGAGTGCCTATGATACATACAAGAGATGTCTGGGCTATAATACAAAATTAGGGATTATCTAACTCATAGATGATATTTATAGCCATACAAATGGGAGAATTTCAGATCTCCACAGCATACTGTGTGAAAAAGCAGCTTTTAAAGAGCAGCTCTTGCAGTGTGAGGCCATCATATTTGATACATACACATATATGTATAAATGGCGTAGAAAAGGTAGTAGAACAATGGCCATCATAGGTGTTAGAGCTGAAGAGGAAGAGACATGGGAAATGGGGGTAAAGGAGGCTGTTTACATTTACTCTGTATACAGTGTTATGGGCCTTGTGATAGGTATTCACTTAATGCAACAAATCTTTGAGTTAATTATTTAAATTATCCCTGTTTTACAGGTGAGGAAACTAAGGCTCAGAGAGGTTAAGCAACTTGCCCAAAGTTACACAAGTAGGTGTTGGTGGAGTGGGGCTGTGAGACCCAGCTAGCTTTGCTCTCAGAGCCTGCACTTTGCTATAATGCAAGAAACTGTGCTAGGTGTAAAAATGTTGAGTGTGTCGGTGTATGTGCAAGCACGCATGTGTGTACAACATTAGAGCTTTAAAACATTGGAAGAAATATGGTCTTTTTTTCTTGTACTTCTTTCGCTACTGCCTTTAGGCTTTTTTTCTGGCTTTTATATCAAGAAAAGGGGATCACATAGCTACAAGGTTGTTGAAATAGTGCCCTTCTTAGTTTTTTGTGATAAGTAGGACCAAATTTCGAACAAATCTAAGGGTGGTTTTCATTACCCAGTGATTAAAACAGTTCTTGACATATAGTAATAAGTAAATGTGCGAATTTTGAATGATCCATCTGTAGGGCAGATATTGAGAGCTAATGACATAGGAAGGGCTGCCTCTTGGAATTGGGACTAAGGACATCTTTTTGTGCCCTCTATTCTTCCCCATCCCCTTCTTTACTTTCCCTTGGGCTTGTAAAAGTGGAAGAAAAAAAAAAGAGGTTTTTTTCATAAGTTTAAATAAATATGAAGGGTAGCTCAAGGGGTCTATGTAAAGAGTTCAGCACTGGGAGGTTGGTTGATTGCCTCTAGAGAATGTGACAAGTTAATTCTTTGTCCATGAATCTAAACTTTTAGTAATAGCAGGCCAGTGTGATCTCTTCCTCCTACAGGATGAGATGGTGACTATATTTTTATTGCTCATACAAAACCTTAATCATTCTTGAATATGAGTCATGCTTAGTGCTGAAGTCTTTCAAATTTTAGAGGAGTCATGATACACTCCAACTCATTCTTCTTAATAATACTGAGAATCAGATGATAGCTGAGAATAAAATACAATTTGAGGAAAAACAACTTTAATTAGTTCAAAGCTCCATGACATTGGAATGGTAACAACTTCAGAGGGTTACTGACTAAAATTCATTCTACTCTGAGAATTCCTATTTATTTACAGATTAATCTATCTTCCGGATAATCAAGACCATTATATTTTTCTTCCCACGCTTATGTACTCTTTTCTCAGTGAAGCAATTCTTGTGTTGCAGACCTTGCATATTAAGTGGAATTGAACTATAAAAATAACTTGGACTTGCCCTGCCCCAGCCCCAACCCCCATAAAAGTTTGCCACAAAGTTTTTCACAGTCTACAGTTTGGGTCCCCTGAGTCATAAGAGCTAGGCTCTTATAATGAATTACAACTACATAATGAATTTTTAGGATGCAGCTAGTTTGACATTTTCATCAACTGAAACTTTAAGAACTTTAGAATATTTGCTTTATTTTGGTTAAGTTTTAGCTTTATTTTTGCAGAAATGTTCTCATACCTAGTGCTGTTTGTAAGTTGTCTGTCGTTGGGGTGAAAATGGAGTTTTATATTACAACTAGTTAGCTTCAGATCACGATATGTTTGTAGAAAAACCCTCTGGAGAAGAAAGCTTCTTCCTGTAATGGGCTAGTAGGCAAAGCCTGCATTGTTTTCTTTCTGTTCTTGAATTTACCTCAAGAGGGCAACAAACTACTTTCAGATGAAAATTTTATTATGAGTTGAGTCTTCATTGCAGCAAATCTCATAAATGGCTCTTGGGAAAGTAAAAAAAAAAAAAGTACAATCTGGGAGCCATAAAACCATCTGTAAATGTTACACTGAACCTTGCCAAGCCACACTTGACATGTTCCCTTTTCTCCTGGTTTCTATGCTTTTATGAGGTAATTTGAAAAAAGCTGTTTTTTGGCATCTCGTTTGCTTTGCTGAGGTAACGTTTTTACTACCAACTCCCTATTATAGAGTTGGTATTTGTTTTTTGGGGAAATGTCATATAATTTGAAGAAATAATAGTCTGGTTTGTGTTATAGAACTAGAGATATAGAAAACAATTTTCAAAAGTTAACATCTTTGTGAAATAGAGCAGCCCAGAGGTTCTGTGTTTTTGACATAAGGTGTTTTCTTCAAAATTTTTGGATAATATACTTACCTTGTTCTGTGTTCTCTTGTATCTTGCACAGAGGGTTTTCATGAAAACTGGTTTTCACGAAAACCAGTTTATGTATGAGAAAGTGATGAATTTTATATTTCTTTTACTATTAGTTGATATTAATTATTTTTGTTTGCTAAATAACTACACAGATGTAATGCTGCCTTTCATTAGTTTAACAGAGGTTTTTATTTAAAAGATTAGTTTTAAATTAGGTTAAAAATTATATATTGTGACAGATGAATCAACAGTGTTTAAGGTTAAAAGTCTTTGTTCAAATTAAGGTTCACTGGTGTTTCCCTATTTTGTTAATCATGTATCTAACCTGATTAAAGTTTTCCTTCTTACTTAAAAGATTAAAAGTTAGGGTAAGTAAAAGCCCTAAAAAGGTGAACCTGATTATTATGCATGGTAAATTAGTAAGAAAAAGTATGTTATATCCTTGCAGATAGAAAAATTGGAAAGCTGAGTGAATAGGTGGCTCAAGGACAAAGCAGGTATGGTTTCTGTCAAGGCTCATTAAATCAAGCAAAACAATAATCACTGATTTCTATCAGCTAGACTGAGACGCTTCAATTGTCTCCAGAGAGCAACAATTACTGGTGACTATCGTCCTCTAAAAATCATAGCTCTAGAGATAAAAAAGACCAGCAGTGGGATCTGAGTCACACATTCACTAGAATGCAAATGTTGTCAGATAACTCAGAACAACCTTTTAAAATAATTTTATTCCTTTTTAATCAGTCCTGTCCAGAAGCAGTTTTACATTCTGTCTTTAATGCTCCTTGGCTGTTTTTATAAGATGCAATTTAAAAGGGTAGTTACCTATCAAGAAATGGGTGAGTCATACCTTCTCCCTGTGGAATTTTAAATTCATTTCCATTCCTTCTTCTCTCCCCAGACCCCAATCAATGACTTTGAATTCTCCAGCTATATTCTTACATGTCTTAGAAAAGCTAGAGTGCTAGGTAATACTGCATACCAAACCCAGAAGACAATTTCATAGACTTTTGCAGAGTTATAAAGAAAGCAAAAGCAGCCTAAGAAGGCTTGACAGTGACTGTCTCCTGCCTTGCTGTCCTGGACCTTATTCTGGCAGCCTTCAGAACCTCCTGCATATCTGGGCTTTGGCTCTAATACTCCCCCACCCCTTACTTTATATATTGACCACTTTTACTTTCCTCCCTTGGTCAACCAGATTTTCATAGATAGTGACCAGGATCCTTAACATTGGCATAATCTTAGTCATCTTAAAATGAGGTATTAGTTGTTTTAGTTACATTTTATTTCAAACAAAAACTGAAAGAATTTTCCAGTGAACACCACATACCTGTGTTCTATAATATTTGCTTTATCACATATTTATTCAACTATCCACTCCTCTATCCATCCCTCATTCCCTCTTTGTTTTTTTGTTTGTTTGTTTGTTTTGTTTTGAGATCAATCTCTGGTGTTTTTTTTTTTTTTGAAGTCCGTATGCATGCAGTGAAATGCACAGATCGTAAATATACCATTTGATGAGTTCCAACAAATGCAAGGCTGGTGCAATAAAACCCTATTAAGATAAAGACAATTACCATCATACAGTTTCCTTGGGTCCCAGTAGAATCTCACCCGCACTTCCCAGAGGCAGCAATTGTTCTCATTTTTTCCCTTCTGTAAATTAGTTTTGCCTATTGTAGAACTTTATATAAATGGAACCACGTAGCATATACAGTCATACCTTAGAGATATTGGGGGTTCAGTTTCAACCACCACAATAAATTGAATATCACAAGGGAGTCACATGAATTTTTTGGTTTCCCAGTGCATATAAAAGTTTTGTTTATACCGTAGTCTATTAAGTGAGCAATAATAGCATTATGTCTAAAAAATAATGTACATACCTTAATTTAAAAATATTGTGAAAAAATTCTAACCATCATCTGAGCCTGTTGGAAATATGATGCTGATAGACATACTTGAAGCAGAGTTGCCACAAACCTTCAATTTGTAGAAAATATCTGCAAAGTACGATATAGTGAAGTGCAATGAAACGAAGAATGCCTGTACTCTCTTGTGCAAGGTTTCTTTCACTGAGCATAATATTTTGGAATTCATCCACGTTGGATACTTTAGTAGTTGTCATCTTTGAGTGCTGAGTCGTATTCCATTGTATACATAGAGCAGTTTGTTTATCCATTCCGTTGATGGATACCTTGGCTGTTTGCAGTTTGTGGCTATTATGAATAAAACTTTAATAAACATACTGTACAAGTCTGCTTGAGAATATATGTATTTCTCTCTGGTAATATCTAGAAGTGGAATTGCTGCATCATATGTTTAGTTTTATAAGAAACAGACATTTTTCCAAAGTGGTTGTGCCATTTGTACTCCTTCCAGTAATGCATGAACATTTGGTTATTCCACCCAACATGTGGTGTTGTCAGTCTTTACTTTTAGCCACACTAGTGGATGTGCAGTGGTGTCTGATTGTGGTTTTAATTTGCATTTTCTTGATGATCAATGATGTTGAGCACTTCATTTGCTTATGCTTTCTGTATATATTTTGTGAAGTGGCCGTTTTGCCCATTTTTTAAATTGAGCTGTTATAAATATCCTGGATACTCATCCTGTGTAAGAGCTGCATTTCGCAAGTATGAAAAAACACAGTCTGTGGCTTGACTGTTCATTATGTAAATGATAATCTTTGAACAGAAGTTTATTTTGATGGAAGTCCGATTTAGCAATTTTTTTCTTTCATAGTTATTGCTTTGTGTATTGTTTCTAATAAACTTTGACCTACTCCCAAAGCACAGAAGATATTCTCCTGTGTTTTCTTGTAGTTGTAGTTTTAGTATTTATATTTTGCTTTCGTACTTAGGTTTATAATTCATCTTGAATTAATTTTTATGTGTAGTGTGAGGTAAGAGTCAATGTTTCTTTTTTCTCATATAGATATCTAATTGCTTCAACATCACTTGTTTAAAAACTTCCTTTCCCGTTTCGATTGTATTGGCACCTTCATCAAAAAATCTATTGACTACAACTGGGCTCTTCTGTTTTGTTGATCTGTTTTTCAATCCTTATGACAGTACCACCCTGTCTTGATTACTGTAGCTTTGTAGTGTATCTTAAAATCAAATATTATAAATCTAACTTTGTCATCCTTTTTCAAGATTGCTTTGGATATGCTAGGTCTTTTGTGTTTCTCTGTAAAGTATAGAATTAGCTTGTCAATCTTTGTTAAAAAGTGTGATGAGATTGGGATCGTGTTAAAAGTATAGAACAATTTGGAGAAAATTGACAATTTTGAGTCATCCATGAACATAGTCTGTGTTCTCATTTACTTGGGTTTATTTTCATTTCTCTTAGCAATCGTCAGTGTAGAGATTTTGTAAGACTTTTGTTAAATTTATTCCAAAATATTTTTGTTTGTCGATGCTATGGTAAATGAAAATTTTTTTAAATTTTGTTTTCAAATTGTTTGCAGCTAGTACATTCATTCCTTGGTACCCACAGGGGATTGGTTCCAGGACCACCACACCCCTCACCCCCTGCGCAGATACCAAAATCCATGGACACTCAAGTCCCTTATAATAAAATGGCATAGTATTTGCATATAACGTACACACACTTTTCTCAAATACTTTAAATCATCTTTCCCATATACTTATAACAGCTAATATAGTGTAAGTGCTATATAAATAGTTGTTATACTGTATTGCTTAGGGAATGATGACAAGAAAAAAGTCTGTACGTGTTCAGTACAGATACAATCAGCAATCATCACAGGCCTAACTACATAGTATGTGTCAGCATCAGTGTAACTTTTTTTTTTTCCAAATATTTTCCATCTAAAGTTGACTCTGTGGACGTGGAACCTGAGGATACGGAGGACCAACTATATATAGGTATACAGTTGATTTTTATATACGACCTTATTAAAGTGACTACTTAGTTCTAAAAGTTGGTTTTTGTAAATCTGCTAGGATTTTCTTCATAAACAATTATGTAATCTGCAAATAGGGTGTATTAATTTTTCCTTTTAGATTTGTCCACTGTTCTTTTTCTTGCCTTATTGCAATGACTAGAACATAATACAATGTTAAATAGAAGTAAGTAGTCCTCGTCTTACCAATAATACAGGGAAAAAAGTTAATATTTTAATAAATGCAATGTGGGTTTTTCATAGATAACTTCATTAGATTGAAGAAGTTTTCTGAGAAGTTTTATCATTAACTCAGTTGTCTAATGATTTCATTGCATCCATTTAAATGGTCACATGATTTCTCTGCATCTATTCACATAGTCACATGATTTCCCTCCTTTATTCCGATAATGTAGATTACTTTGGTTGATTTTTTTTTTTAATGTTAAATTAACCTTGAATTCCTAGGATAAACGCTATTTGGTTATAGTGTTTCATCCTTTTTATAGATCACTGGGTTCAACTTGCTAATACCTCGTAAAGCATTTTGTGTCTATGTTCATGAGGGATGGTGGTCTGTAATTTCCTTGTTTGTAATTTCTTTGTCAGGTTTTGGTATTAATGTTATGCCGGCCCCATAAAACAAGTTGAGAAGTGTTCTATTTTATGAAAGACTTCATATAAGATGAATGTTACTTCTCTCATGAATGTCTGCTAGAACTCACCAGTAAAACTATCCACAGCTAGAGTTTACTTTATGAGAAGGTTTTAGATTAATTCAATTCTTCTAATAGATATAGGGATATTCAGATTTTCTGTTTCATCTGTGTCCATTTTGGTAAGTTACATTTTTCAAGGAATTTATTTCATCTAAGTTGTCAAACTTTTTGGTGTTAAATTGTTCATAATATTTTAAAGTTTTAAGTTTTCCTCTAAGCACTGCTTTAGTTGAATCTCACACGTTTTAATATGTTGTAATTATTATTCAATTCAAAATATTTCCTAAAATTCTTTATATTTTCGCACACAGAATGTATAGAAATGGGTTGTTTAATTCCCAAATTCGTGGAGTTTTTCTTGATATCTTATCGATTTCAAACTTAATTCCATTTTGGTCAGAGAGTCTATTCTGTATGATTTCAGTTTTTATTAAGACTTATTTTATGGTCTGGCCTATATGGTCTCTCTTGGTAAACATATGAAGTGTATTTGCAAGAATGTATTCTGCAGTTATTGGATGCAATGTTCTATAAATATAAATTAAATCAAGGTGATAGATAGTATTGTTCAGATTGTCTTTGGGCTTTTTATTTTTTCCTGTCTAGTTCTATCAGTTGCTAAGAGAGGGATACGAAATATGTGACTGTAGTTGAAGTATTATCTATTTCTTCTTCAGTTTATATTATTCATTTATTTTGAAGATTTGTTATTAGGTACTTATACACTTATGATTGCTATGTTTTTCTGATGTATGAGCTTTTTATCATTATGAAATGTCCTTTATCCCTGGTATTAAAGTTTCTTCTATTTGATAATTTAACCATTACAGCCTTCACGTACTTACAGTTCTCCCTATGTGTTGTCTTTTTCCATCCATTTACTTTCCACCCATATGTGTCTCTATATTGATAGCGGGTTTCTTGTAGACAGCAATCTACAATAGTTGGGTCTTGTTTTGTTTTTATTTTGTTTTGTCTTCATCCATTTTCACAATGTCAGCCTTTTAATTGCCTGTTAACATTTACTATAATTATTGATACAATTGGGTTTTCATATACCAGTTTAATCACCTTGTTACTTTGGTTTTCAGTAGCCAAGAATAATAGTTTCTGTGAATACTGTTATTGTCTAATTTTGTATAATGCATTTTTTTACATTCTTTAATAGAGAATGTCTTCTTAAGAGAGAGGATCCCTTATGTCTAGTACAGTGCCTTAGGCGTAGAAGATATTTAGTACATGTTGTTAAATGAATGCAGCAGAAAGAACTGCATTAAGAATCAGGAGACTTAGGTTCCAGACTTCTGTTATTATCATAATCTTGACCAGGTTTAAGCCACTTATTTGTTCTGTGCTTTAGTTTCCTCATCTGTAAAAATGGGGAGGTAGGGCTAGATTATCTTTAAAATTACTTCTTTCCCTGACATTCTATGATTTGAAGATTTCTATTGGAATGAGAATTTTTATCTTGAAATGTGTTCACAGGTTATTTTTTATCTAGCAGTCCTTTCTGACAAAACTTTTTTACAATGACACCAAGTTAGTTTTTCATAGGTAGGACTCATTTATAAATGAAAATTCTGTTTCTCTCTGTATCCTTGGCTTGTTTTGGGCAGAATCCTATTGTTTTATAGACCTTCTTGACATAACTACCAATATCCAGGAAGCAAACTTGACCACTATCTCAAAAAAGCGGGAGTTAGTAATTTTTAAGTCCTCAAACACACCAAACATCCAGCTCAATCATTTTTAAGTCTAGATTATCATGACCACAGCATTATACAGAATATTAAATTTTATTGAGGTATTTTCCAGATAGTAGTTTAGAAAAAAATGTGTTCTGTGGTGGTACCACTGAGGGATTACACCAGTAACCCCAATGTTATTTAGCATTTCAAACAAATCTTTGGCCGACCAAAGAAGTTTGTAAAATCTACTTACTTATTTGGGGACTGCAGATACAGAAGAGTTTGTACATTGTGGCTAATGAAAATTAATATTGCATCTACGTACCATTATTATATACTTTGCAATTTAGTTTGAGCAGATTGAGCTTGAGTTAGAGGGATGTCCATGTAGGAAACTTTACATAGCCTTTCAGGAATTTGGGCCTAGAGCTCCAGCGAGATTTCATGCAGTGCTAGACTAAGGCACATCCAGCTGCATTAATGACAGAAGTTTTAAAAGAAGACTGCATTACATTGATAGTAATGAAAAGTGTTTTAACACTTGGCGTGCTCTCTTCCTTCTGTGTCCCCCTGGTCCAGACCCTTAGTGCAAGGAGAAAGTAAGTAATAATAGATATCATTTTATAGGTTACTTTATTTCAGAAATAGAAGTGTGCTTCCCAAGAAATAATCTATATCCGTTTTTATCTAGCTCTTTGTTCTTAAGTGATTCTTGGTTTTGTCTGTGTGTCTTATCCTTGCACCTAGATTGTTCAGCATCTCTGGGACAAGAACTGTTGTATATTTATGCCCTATAGAATACCTGGCCTAGTGCTGGGCACCTTCTAGGGTTGACTGTTTGCAAGAGGAAACAGTAGAATTGTCTAGAGGCTGCTACGGAAGTGAAGAGAGACCTCTTGTGTCCTCAGTTGTGCATAATTCATTTATTCATTCTTCATATTGTATTTTTTATACTAAAGGAGAGCTGTTAGTGTTAAAGCCCCTAAGCAGTTAACCTCTAAGTGTTTTTGAGCCCTTGCCCGCCAGGAGCTTCCTGTCAGGATGGAGGACCATGAAGAATTATTGGGCTTTAGGACATTAAAGAAGTTGAAAAGGAAAGAAATCTCATGTCTAATGCCGAATTACCTAAGTATGATAAAATGAAATATAGAGCAAGGATTTGAAGCCAAATGGACCCAACTTCATATCCTGACTTGGATTTTCTGAGCTGTGTACCCTTGGACAAAGTATTCGATCCCTTTGAACTTAAGTTCCTTCATCTGTAAAATGGAGATTTTAAGATAGACTTTGTAGAGCTGCCAGGAGCATTCAGCATGTATGGGATGTACAGCACAGTGCTTGGCCCCAGTGGCCTCTGTCAGCGTTAGTTTCTGTCCCCTCACAGAAACTAACAGCAGCCCCCTTAGCAATAATTTTTACTTCTCTGGGTTTTTGGCCAGCATTAAGGCCATTAACTCAAACAGTTTGAATCTAAAATGGTACTCACTACTCTGATACTGATTTTTATTGAAAGAGAAAAAAAGATTCCTAATTTTGTAAATCATTGCTAAGATTAATAGTCTTGGAAGAAAGACCTTTATTGCATGTAGAGGACATTTTGTCCAAGTTATTCCTGAGATCATTTTACATACCCTCCTCTCATTTTTTTATTTATTTAACATGACAAAAATATAGAGTTGGAAATTAATAATGCAGATGGTTTTCACTTATATGAAAAATCATTGCTAGGAACCGAAAAATAGGATTTTTACGGTTGAAATTACTGCTTTCAAAGAGATTATGGTTGCAGCATACTGCAGGAGAATAATAATGATATAATAACATTACTGAATGCTAGTTTGGTCATGTCAGTCTTATGAGGCATAGGCACTGTTATCCTCATTTTGCAGATAATAAAACTGAAGTACAGAGAGGTTAATAGCGTTCCTGTTTGCATAGTGAGGAAGTAGCAGAGTCAGGATTTGAACTCAGTCTGGCTCTAGAGCCTATGCTATTAACCACTCATACTGCGAAGACAAAAAGAAGACAATCCTTTAAATGAGAGCAAATGTGGTAAAATTGTGGCAGGTTGTTCACTTTTATATTTGCTCTACAGGTATTCTGAGAGGAGCCTCACAAAGTGCATCGGAATTACTATTGAGACCAGACCTGATTATTGCATGAAGCGGCATTTAAGTGACATGTTAACCTATGGCTGTACAAGGCTAGAGATTGGGGTGCAGAGTGTCTATGAAGATGTTGCCAGAGATACCAACAGGTAAGATGGTGGCAAATGATCTTACACAAGCCTTCCTCTCCTCCCACCAATTATTCTTTGTTCATACTCATTTTTCCCTCCTTCCTACCACTCTTAGGTATAGAGTCCTCTTTTTAGAGTCATTCTTCTATTTATGCTCTTAATTCCATCCTCTCTTTCCTTGATTTTAAGTCTTTCTTTACTGGCTCTTTTCCAGTAGCCTATAAACATGTTCACATCTCTTTCTAGTCTTGTCATAAACAGCCTTTCCCAATTGAAAGCAGAAGTCAGGGCTCATGGTGAGTAGTTTAAAGCAAGAGAGAAAGTGAAGGAGAATGGGAACAAAGAAAAGTATTTGAACAACAAGGAAGTCAGGGCGAAATTTAAGAGATTCATTTTTGTGGAATAGATGCCAATGGCAGGGTAGTAAGAGAAAGTTTGGTGAGGCAGTGGGTAGAAACTTTGAGAAATCTGGATATGTGAGGAAGGAAAGAAATAAAGGTTGATAGAGCCATCTGACGTTCTCTTCCCTCTAGAAATATATCACTGAGTTGGGGAGAAAAGATATACATGAAAGGATAACTGTATAAGGAACTTTATGATTAATTGGTAAATTAATGAAAAACAAAAGATCTCTGGAGTTCGTTAGGCAGCAGAGATCCTTGACCTAGAATGGTAAAGGCAGGCTTCGGGGAGGAGGTATGTGTTGAGTTGGACCTTAAAGGCTATTTACTTTAATAGGATTTGAGTAGACATGACCGGGGTTGTGCTAGGAGAGGGAAGGAAAAGGGAAGAGCCATGGCCAGCCTCTTAGAAACAACTAAGAAGAATGCCAGGCTAAGGACGGCGGAATCTTTCTCTTAGGTAAGAATAGGTCTGTTGAATATTTTTTGAGCACAGGGAGTAATCTGATGGGTATTAGGCTTGAGAAAGATTAACCTGAATAGAATGCATTCTCGTAGAGGAAGACTCAAACCGGGAACGTTGGTTGGATGGCTGCAGTATTCAAGGGCTGTTCTAGAGAAGTACCTATGGCGATGAAGAGTCTTAAAAGTCAGGGAAGCTTTTTGAAGAAAATGGCAGCTAAGCCGACATCTAACAGGAAGAATATGAGTTCGGTGGTGAATGGGAAAGTTGTTTCTGGCAGAAAGAAAAATATGAGCAAACTGCTGAGCATGAGAGCAAATGGCACATATAGGGAATTCAGAGTGGTTTAGTTTGGTTAGAGTGTAGAGCATGCGGTAGAGTGGTAAGAGGTGAGGCCGAAAAGGTTGGCAGAGGGGCCTAATTATGAGGAGCCTTAGGAGTCAGCCCAGGGAGTTTGGGTTTAATCCAAGGACAAGCCATAAGCTAAGTTGTAATAAAAGCCTATTTGCCTTTTGGAAAGATCACTTTATGGGAGTCACAGTATGGAGATGGATTAGGAAGAGCAAGCTAGAAGAAAGACCAGTTAAGAGGCTGTTGTAGGAATGTAAGGAAGAAATGATATCCTGAACAGAAGTAATGACCGTGTTTGGTGACTGACTGGAAATGAGAGTCAGAGAGTAGGAATTAGAGGAGGCTTGGAGGGAACATGAGTTTCGTTTTAGATATACTGAATTTTAGATTCTTGTAGACCAACCAGCTGAAGATTTGCTTTAGAGCAAGGCTGTCCAACAGAACATTCTGCAATGATTGAAATGTTCTGTACCAATATGATAGTGCAGCTGAGGGACTGAATTTTTCATTTTAATTTAAATATAAAGTTGAATAAATATAAAGTTGAATAATGTCCCTAGTGACTGTAGTATTGTACAGTGCAACTTTAGAGTTTTGGTTATTTGGGTGGAGATCAAGAGAGAGGCCCAGCCTAGTCATATAAACTGGAAAGCCATTAGCAAAAAGAGATGAGAAGTTGAAGCCATGGAAATGGATGAGAACATCCAGAGAGTGGGGTGAAGCCCTTGGTTTCCAGGAATTTTTCGTGGTGAATGAGAATGTCTTGGTGGTGAAAGGATTAACACAGGCTTCAGTCTTCAGTAACCCCATACTCTTATTAGGGCTTGCCTCCTACTTCAGTGTGGCACTAGAATGTTAAGATGATTTATCCAGTTGACCCCAAGTGATTCAGCCTTGTCACTAAATCATTCTCTTTTCTCACTTTTTTAAGGACCCTCCAACCCACCAGAGTGAAATCTATTTTGTATAGAGGTGTGTCTGTCTCTCTCCCCCTCCCCAAATATTTCACAAGATTTTAAAAAGAAAGAACATAACAATATGCTGCTTCTGAATGGTTTTGAGCTCATTCTGATTTTAAACTAGATATTTACATTAGTTAGTTTATTTTGGCTGATGATGCTACAGATAATTTTAGTGTCAGAACTTTGAGTAGGTACATAAGGGAATTTCTGAGAAATATCTCAGAAGTAAAAATGATTTACTTCTAGGCCTTCTCAGAGGAAGATGTATAAAAGACTTTCGGAGATTTCTTTTCCCCAACTATATTATTCTGTTTCATGTCTCCAAGATAGTTTTTCCTCTGCTCCTTGTGTTAACCTTGTTGCCCATTTACATGTGTAACAGGTAGTGATTTTTCTTTCCTCAGGGGCCACACTGTGAAGGCAGTATGTGAGTCATTTCACCTGGCCAAAGATTCTGGTTTCAAAGTTGTGGCTCATATGATGCCTGATCTGCCAAATGTGGGACTAGAGAGAGACATTGAACAGTTTACAGTAAGTGTTACCTTAAACCAGGCTAATTTCAAATGCCTCTGCATGCTGCTTCTACCTTCTCTGCTTGTTTTGGTTATTTAGTATTGATTTTTCCCCCATTACTCAATGCATTCTCATTATGGAATAGTAGAAACACAGAGAAAGAGGAGTCACTTATAGCCCCAACACCAAATAAAACTCTAACATTTTAATTACTGCCCATTCAGGACTTTGTTAGGCTTAGGCTTTTTAAATTAAAGTATTACCACTTTTTGATATTGTAAATAACACTGCAGGTAAACAGTTTTATGCCTATAACTTTTTGTACTATTTAGGATTATTTTTTCAGGATAAATTCCCCAGGGTAGAAATATCAGGTAAAAGTGTAAATACTTTAAGAATCTCACCATATTACTTAGTTGCTTTTCAGAGAATTGTAACAATTTACACTAATTTCAGCAGGATTATCTTTTCTCCCAAGCAATTCTCTCCTGTTTATTTTTTAATATAGATACACACACACACACACACACACACATAATATTTTTATGTTTGCTAATTTGATGGAGAAAAGGACAGTTTCAACTTGCATTTTATGACAGTAATTTTCATATTTGTATGTAATTATAATTCTTTCATCTTTTTGGAATTGTGTATTTTTTATTCTCTAATTACTCTATTGGATACGAATATTTTTAATATTAATTTGTATGAACTTCCAGGTAAGGACGTCACAGATTTATTGTTTTTTATATTTGTTAACAAACATTTTCCCTAACCTGTCTTTGGCTCCTGTTGTCAAATCTTGCTTGCTTGATGATTTATTCAGAAGCTTCTAAGCTTAGAGCTACCTTTCTCTTCCAGAATTTCATTCATCAGTGAAAGAAAATACTGTTTTCTTCTTACCTTTCTGTTTGTTGAATTTTAATACCTACTCTGGAGTTTGGATTTGTTTGTTTTTACTCTATCACATTTTAACTTAATCCATGTTAGTTTTGTCTTAGGAAATTAGATTGGTCAAAACTTGTTTTCTTCAAATTCTCAGATAGGGAAAGTGTCTTAGGGATATCCTTTTAGGGAAGAGAACAAAAATATTTATCAAGTTATTTCATCCACAAAAATACTTTTATTTAGCTTTGTTTATTAAAAACGGAATTCACCATGCCTTACTTGTGAAGTTAATTATTCTTCCCTTTTAAAAAGTTTATTATTTTTAAGCCAGTGAATTACACCTGAAGCCCTATTCATAACAGCATTAATTCACAGATGTCTCTCTTAACTGATGCCCTATATTGGCTGTGTAATAGATTTTGAGGGTCTGATATTTTCCCCTCAGTAGTTAATAACCAGGTACTCAGACTCTAAGCCTAAAAGTCACCTGAAACACACTTTTCTGTAACACAGCTTCTAGTTGCATCAGTGGTATAGCCAGAATTCATAACCTTTAAGTGCCCTTGGAAAAAATATGGCATGTTTCAAATAGTAGCAGATAGCTGAGTCTCACTATTGATTTTCCTTAGCATCTTCAAAATATAGTAGTCTCTCTTATTCATGGTGGGTATGTTCCAAGATCCCCAGTGGATGCCTAAATCTATGGATAGTACTGAACCCTATCTATACTATGTTTCTCCTATGTGTACATACGTATGGTAAAGTTTAATTTATAAATTAAGCTCAGTAAGAGATTAACACCAATAATAATAGAACAGTTATAGCAATATGCTGTAATAAAAGTTGCATGGATGTGGTCGTTCATTGCAGGGAATCTCTTGCTGGATTCTTCATACAGAATCAGTGCTTTCTAACACAACACATTCCTGTCAATCTGTTTATGTCTTCTACCCACAAATTTAGCGCCCTTTCCATTTTAGCTAAGCACTTATCACACACAGTGATCATAACTTTTGCAGTTTGAGGTGCAACAGCAGAACTAGCATGAATTTCTTTTTTCCTTCTTCATAGTTTCAGTTAGAAGATTCATTCTTCCTATAGATCTTAGCAGTCAACAGCCCATTTGATAACTGAGATGGCCACTAAGTGACTAATGGGTGGGTAGCATATGCAGTGTGGATACACTGGACCACTGGACAAAGGGATGATTCACATCTGGGCAGGAGATATCACACTAAGAACAGCAAGCAATTTAAAACTTACGAATTGTTTATTTCTGGAATTTTCCATTTAATATTTTTGGACCATTAATATTTCAAACCGCAGGTAACTGAAACCATAAAAAGCAGAATCACGGATAAGGGGGACTACTGTAAAGAATAGTTCATAATATTGCAGAGACAGCCCTTCATGTAAACAGATTAATCTGCTTCTTTGTAATCTTTTTAGAGAAATCCACAGGGAATATGAGAAGACCATATGCCTTTTCTAACTGCATCTCAGCAAATGAGTGACAAAATAGAGCTAAAATGAGAAATATGATTTCTCTTTAAAGAAAAATTCTCTGCAAAATTAACTTATGTTACTTTACAATAAATAAATTCTACAAATCATTCAGAAAGAACAGACAGCCAGTAGGAGAATAGACAAAAAAGAAAGTTGAACAATTACTTCACAAATAGGATATTCAAATAGCCAATAAACCTGTTTTTTTTTTAAAGCACAATATTTTTTAATCTTATGTTCCTTAATTTTATAATGTATATAATGTTTTGGGGGGGTTTTTTTCCACTCTGAAATATTTCGGGAAATTCTCCATCCCACATGTAGTGCAATTTCAGAGTGGTATATCTTGGCATGAGTTTTTAAATTAATTGTGCTAGATATTGAAGGACCCTGTCATCAGGGAAATTTCTTTGTACTGTGTTGGTCCTTTGGTGCCCTTGGGAAATTGGTTTGAGGAACACTTCCAGATAACAAAATCCACAGATGTTCAAGTCTATTGCATAACATTACATGGTATTTGTAGATTACTTATAATACCTAATACAGTGTAGATGCTGTTCTTCTCTCTCTGAAGGAATTAATTATGGTTAGGTTTTTGTAAGTTTTATTTTCCTTTATGTGATGCCTCAGTTTTCCTTCAAGTTCCTTTTTTTCTCTTTGTTTTGGTCTGGCCTTCATGCTCTAGGTTTTTCCCCAAGTTTCTGGTGATCCTTAGCCAAGTCATGCTTTAAAAGCAAGGGGCTGAAAAACCAGATTGCAAGCTCTATGTAACTAGCTGCTGGTATGCCTCACTGAAGGATGTTCACATAATAAGCTCTCCTATCTTCAGAGAATTCCCAAATGTCAGTGTTCTTATTTAAGGCTGTTTGATTGATCCAGAGAGGAACTTTCCAACTTCCTGTTTGGGTGGGTGGTGTGTAGGTCACGGAAAACTGGCTATGGCATTCAGGGAGTAGGGCAGGGGATCTACCAGTCAGTGTGCTGGCTTTCATTTAATCTCCCTGTTGTCACCCTTGATCTTCACCCAGTCCTTTCTTTGCACTTGGAATCTCAGAGACCAGCAGCTTTCCATTTCTCCAGGGAACAAAAAGGCAGGTGATTGCCTATATAGGAAGGGCTAAAGAATAAGGGACAAATCCCTCCATGTACAGATTTTGATCCAGTGCTCTTTCATCCTGCCCAGTTCCTGTATGAGTCTACCTTCGTTCCTCCATCACATAACATGTAAAATCAAGATAAGAACAAATTGGCAGTGCAAAGTCATAGAAAAGAAAGTGCCTGGTATCTCCTTGCTACATCCCAAATAAAGAAATAAGGCAGCCAGCTGGGATGATACAGAAGAGGAAATGACTATGTCAAAGTAGATGAATTAGATGTATTGTTCAGTGTCCAGATAACAAATGGACAGTGTGTATCCTAGGTTAGGGATAGTGCCAGTTGGCCTGAGGACAGAACAGTCATATCCAGGGACTGGTACACTTTTTCTGTGAAGGGCCATAGAGTAAACATTTTAGATTTTACAGGCCAGATGATGATCTCTGTCATAACTTTTTAAAAGTTTAAACATTGAAGTATATTCCATTATTAAAGGAAGATGCAATCTAGAGGTAAAGGCAGCATCGAATATATTGTCAGTATGATGTTAAGAAGCAGTAATATAGAATTCAATAGGATTTCTTTTTTAAGTGATGCAGTTTATATTCGAAGATCAGGAAAGCCTCTCTGAAGAACTGACATTCAAGCTAAGGCCTACAGATTAGCTAGATGAAGAAAAACTGGTGAACTTTCCAGGCAGAGAAAATTGCCTCTGCAGAGGCAGAAAGGCAAGGTGGTGAGGATTGCATGAGATGAGATGACAGCAATAAACGGCTAGATTAATGAAAGTTTTGTAATCCAGCACATGCTTTGCTCCAGTGAGCCTATAAAAATAACGAGTTTCTATTCTGTCTGAATCCCTTCCCTTGATAGAAAGGAAAGGCAGTCAAAGGGTAGGTATGTGAGAGATGCTAGCCCAAGTTTTAAAACTTAACCATTGTCCCTCTACATAAACAACTCAGAAGTAATTTTCTGTTCTCTATTCACAGGAGTTTTTTGAGAACCCTGCTTTTCGTCCTGATGGTTTGAAGCTCTATCCGACCCTAGTGATTCGTGGAACTGGGCTTTATGAGCTATGGAAATCAGGAAGATATAAGAGTTATTCTCCTAGCGACCTGATCGAATTGGTAGCTCGGATCCTTGCCCTTGTGCCTCCATGGACTCGAGTGTACCGAGTGCAGAGGTAGTGTGTTAACTTCTGTGGCAGAAATAATCAGTAACTACTCTACCTTAACAATTTCTAATGAGAATAGTCTGATTTCAGATTGAGGGGTTGAATTTTTTTTAAGTTAAAAATGGGACACCTGAAATGCTATCTGTAAATAGAGAGGGATGGAAGTGAAAGGGTACTATGTCCACGCCACTGCCAATGTCATATGTACTTATGTATTCCTCTCCCTTCGTTCGTGAGCCAGGAGATAGAGTTATGACGGTAAATGGGTATGATGTTTCATTCCAAGAGTTTATGATCTAAAACAGAGTTTCCATCTCCAGGTCTGCTCCAGTCTAGGTACAGTAGTGCATGCAGGAGGTAGAAACGGCCATGTGTGTGGTATTTCTGTTCTTGAGCCTCTAAAGACAAAAAAAAAATGCCAGCAAATGTTATTTGTAGATATTAATAATCACAGGAGAAAAGAATTGTGGCGCACAATCCTAACAACATGAAGGAGAGTCTCTATCTGCTTTTTTTTTTTTTTTTTTTTTGTGGGAGAGAAAAGCAGCTCTCAGTACCAATCACTTGGGCCTTTGCAAAAATTTATTTACTGAAATACTAACACTGAAGAAAAATTTTAGGAGCCATAAAATTACCTATTTACCTACAATTTTAACGAAACCATTTCTGTATTTGCTGGTCAATTAGGCACATTTCTCTCACCCTGCCAAAAGCCATCTGGATTTCAGGATTATAAGTACAGTAGTCCTCCCTTATCTGCAGGGATTAGTTCCAAGATCCCCCATTAGATGCCTGAAACTGTGGATACTAAACCCTATGTATGGCATGTTTTTTCATACACATACATACCTGTGATAAAGTTTAATTTATAAATTGGGCACAGTAAGTGATTAACAATAACAATAATAACGTAGAACAATATACTGTGATAAAAGTTATATGAATATGGCATTGTTAAGTAAAATAAAGGTTAATTGAACACAGGCTCTGGGATGTGACACCTCATCTGATAATGGAGACGGCTACTAAGTGAATAATGAGTAGGTAGCATATACATTTGTGGCTACACCAGACAGAGGGATGATTTGTGTCCTGGGTGGGATGGAAGGGTATGGCACCAGTGGCACACAATTTAAAACTTTTTAATTGTTTATTTCTCAAATTTTCCATTTAATATTTTTGGACCAAGGTTGACTGTAGGTAACAAACTGCAGATAGAGGGGGAGCTGCTGTGCAGGGCCGAAAGGAGAAAAGTGCATGTTCGTACGCTGTACTGCTGCGACTAGTATCCACAGAGCACAAAAATTGCATTGCTAATAATATAAAACAATGACTACTGAAAACAAGCAGAATTACTGAAGGAAAATTACCAAGGATGTAAAATAATGGAGTTGCTTAAAGATCGAAGGAAGTTTACACCATACTTCTGCCACAACATTGATTTCTTAGATTTTTCAAATTATTGGTCTAACTTAAGGATCTAAATTGCCAATGTAATAAGTGTTTTAAAATACACTTAAACATACTAAGGAGATAATGAATAGAAAATTCAGCACTCAAAATTGTTTGCATTTTGCTTCCTGTTTTTCATCTTTTCTGGAACAATTCAGACCAAAAGACATTAGGAGGTGCTGAACAATGCAGGCATCCAGCAGGAGAGGTAGGGAGCTGCAGGAGGAGAAGGTGTTCCTGTGGAGGAGGCAGTGGTGGGGTGTAGACTGTTGCAGCCCAAATATGATGAAATGGGCATTCTCTCAGAGGGCTGATCTGACACAGGACATCAGAGCTGAGTAGGGTGAGGGGTACGCCTCTGAGGGGGCGTGAAGAAGAAGACAGAAACAAAAGGTTGATTTCTTGCAGGGGGTTGATCTAATAAGTAGATAATAAGGATAATGTGGGCTAGGTTTTTTATCTGAAAAGGGAACTACAAATGCAAAAAAGGAGAAAATCAGAATGTACTCTATGGCCTTTAGGAGTAGGAGATAGTAAATATAGTGTGTGTGTACGTGCACACATGCGTGTCTTTTTCGCAGTCTATTTAATGCCACATCTCTTGCATTTTTGCGTTTGTAGGTGATTTCATTCTCTAAAATGGCCCCAAGTGTAGTAATGAAGTGTTGTGTAGTATTCCTAAGCGCAAGCAAGCTATGATGTGCCTTATGGAGAAAATGCATGTGTTACATAAACTTCATTCAGCCATGAGTTATGGCACTGTCAGCCCTAAGTTCACTGTTAATGAATCAACAATATATGTATAAAGTGTCCTTACACATAAACACATGTAAAACAAGTCGTATTGATCAGTTGATAAAATTGTCATGATCAGAGGCACACAGGAACCTAACCTTGTATTTCCTCCAGGAGCAATGTTCTGATATTCCTAATTCAGTGTTCACGGCAACTTTATAGAACATAACTATCCCAAATAATGAGTATTAACTCTATGTTGTTTCAAAGTACCTCCACAGTGCCCTTATTAATTACACAGTGGAAAAGAATAACATGGAGAAGCCTGGTAGCTGATCAGTGTGAATATCATCACTAATAGTACAAATCATAGTTGTGTGCCACTTGATAGCATGTATTAAAAACATAGCATCACTTCTGTGTTACTCAGCCAGAACTCCATAATCTGAATCTAATCTTAGAGAAACATCAGACAAATCCAAAGTGAGGAACTTTCTAAAAAATAGCTGGCCTGTAATCTTCAAAAGTGGGAGGATCAAGAAAGAGTTCTCCTTTGAAGGAGACTAAAGAGACATGACAACTAAATGCAACATAAAGTTCTCACTGACTAGATCCTTCTGCTGTGAAGGACAATATTGAGACACTGGTGAGGCTAGAATGTAGTCTAGGATTAGACAGTGGTAAAGTATAGCGTTAATTTCCTGATTTTGATCATCGTATTACAATTATGTAAGAGAATATCCTTGCCATAGGAAATATTTAAAGTATCCTAGAGGTGTTGGGACACCTCGTTCTGAAATTACTTTCAAAGAGTTAAGGAAAATAGTTATTTGTACCCCACTTGAGACCTTTCTATCACTTTGAGATTGTTTCAGAAAATTTAAATTAATACACTGGAAAACAAAGATGTAATAAGTACTATTAACAAAGACAAAAGAGGGTTATTTGCTTTTAACTGACTTGGGCAACCAGAGAACAGTGAAGATACTTCCCAGCAGGAGAGCACGGCAAGAGATGTCACTGCTGTGTGGGTCTCAACTTATTGATAACGATGCTCTTAGGTAGAAATGCCTGAGGCACTTGCCTGGCTTCTGTTACTTGTAGCAAGCCCCCACAGACATTTTCCCCACCAGGGCCAATGTTGTGGCTGGACCAGCCCTTATGGTTCTTATGACTGCAGGACACACTTCAGACAAACCATCAGGGGACTCCAAAGAAGGAGATTTATTATTATTATTATTATTATTCACAGGGCCTAGAGGGTACCCAGTAAGCCCGAGGGGGCACACAGCAGGTTTGGGGGTGTTGAGAGTGAGCTATTTAGGATTTTGTGGGTTCACTGTTTATTGGCTCATTTAAAGCATAACAATGGGAATTAGGATGCAGGAAAGGAGAAATGGGGTTACCCAGGACTTTCTGAAAGAGGGAACTTCATGGGTAAGGGAGGCTTAATTCCTTCTCTGGTTGTTTTGCTGGTAGTTGTGTCATACAGCTGGCAATATGTTTATTCAGGATGGAAGTCTTCTGAAATGGATGCCTTAGCAATCAAGAACTTAATATCAAGCTCTCAATCCATACTATCAAAAAACTTAATGTCAGGCACTTACACTAAAGGGAAAGCAGACAACAGTAAAGGTAATACCTCCCAGCATGGCAACAGATATTACAGACTAGACAGAAATTTCACAGCCGTAGACACCTTAGTTTTCTTACCAAAAATAACAAGGCAGTCAGATGAACATTTGCATTCTCCTCCTTCGCTTTCAGTTTTAAATTTCTTACTGCTATAACCAGTGAGTCAAAAGCAACAGAGGCATTGCTATAACCTTAAAAGCTTAATTTTATAGACTTTATGAAATATCACTATGGGACATTATCCTGGCCTACCACCAACTGAGAAAATAGGGACTTTAAGAAAGCAAGAGCAGCAAATATAGTCTGTATAGAAAAAGTGTAAAGGTTCATGACAGGAAGAATTAAGAACATGTTGTATGATGAGAAAGGCATGATTATGGATAACCAACATGAAGCTGATTAAAGAAACCTCCCTGTTCTCAGTTCTTCTATCATGACTCCAGTACATATCTCTCTGGAGAACTGGCCAATAGAAGAGGCCCCCAGCTCCAATTCTAGGAGGCCAGACTGTCAAGTAGTTCTCTATCAATACATAACTCAAAAGGTTTATGTAGGACAAGTGGCACAGGTGGATGTAGGCTTAAGTGACACTTCCACTTTACAGATGTGTGGCTGAATTAGAACTTCATGGAATACATACTGTAAAATAAGAGGTAAAATCTCTTTTAAAGTGTGGAATTAGTAATGTCCTCAGAGAATCTGAGGACGATTTGCTGTTTGAAGATAGTGATGACTCAGTTCCTAACACAGTAAATGCTTTTGGTGGAGAGAGTCGTCTGGTGTCTAGATGTGGTATTTGATTTTCATGCTTTGGGTCTCGTAATTTACTTAACTTTGAATGTGATTGTTGTCTAGGTTCTTATCTTTATGGCATTTTACACTTTATTTTTTTTATGTTTTCAGTACAGCTGTAATTGTTATACAAGTTTCCATTAGAATTCTGGTGGTTTGTTTTTTTATGTAGCTTACTATGGACTAATGTTCAGTATATAGCATTTGTTTTTCTATTAGGATGGGCAGAATTCCTTCAAATATGTTACTTAATGTTTTGTGTTAAATATTACTGAACTATTGATATAACTCCCTGCAGAGGAAATCATTCTAATTAATTATATTTTGCTACTTGCTTTTCACCCATTTTATTTACATATTTTCTTTGTATATACTGCATAAAAAATGTTTCAAATTTATATTGACTTGCATTTTGCTAACACTAATCACTGAAATTTTAGGCTAGACTTTTGCAGTGCTAAGGTGTATGTGGTGTGATGCGGTTCTGCTCTGTACTACCATTCATTAATCCCAATACATTTCTTTTTGATCATGTGATTTTATACTTTTTTCAACAGACTTTGTAGAATATTACTAATTGTCCAGAAATTATATTTTGTTCTTAGTTTCCAGCTATAGTACTATATTTATATCAAAAAATATTTTCTCTATAAAGTTACTTTAAAATCACTTTCAATATATATTAATAATAGGCTTGCATTATTTTTTCAAAACTTTCCTTGTATAACTAATTGGGATGAGTCTTTACACAACAGTATATTTTATACACTGGCAAATATACTACTTGCAAATTAGTATATGGAACTATTTTTTGTTCCATTTCTTATTAAAGACAGAATAATCTTCATAGTTATAATTTTAATGGCAGCATAGTAGTTTAGCATCTTAATTTGTCTTACTCAGTGAACTGCTTCTTTATGTTGGACATTTAGGTTGCTTCCAGGTTTACTTTTTAAAAAATTTTTAATCATCCTGGCCTCCACTAGAGCTAAAATTCATGTACATAGAACTTAGGTTAAGTAATCTGTTAGAGTAGTATAATCTAGAAGGGTTGCTCATGGTAAAAGGTCTAAGCTTTTTTAATTATTATGCTTTCTGGAACAAGGAGAGTATAAATGAATGTTTTAGTTTTTGTTATGTATATGGATATTGTTTTCCAAAAGGATTATACAAGTTTAGAATATATAAATAGTTCCTGGTTTTATCACAACCTCTGTGGATGTGGATGATTATATTTTTTATTTTATATACTTACAGGTATTAATTTGCATTTTCCTAGTTATAGTAAGGATTAACATTTTTTTCTACGTAACCAATTATTTGTGTTTCTTCTTATATCAGTTGAATTTGCCAGTCATAGAATTTAGATCATACAGGAGACAGTGCTTTTTATTGAGATAGCTCAAAAAAAAAAAAAGTTGTACCTTTATCTTTGAGGGGCCTTTTGAATTATCCCCCCTCTCCTGCAAAAATAAGACTAGGGAACCAAAAGCCATGTCCACTCTCACATAGTATATTTAACACTTAGTAACAATTTGGTAGCTGTGTTCTGGTAAAATAGCTTCATATCTACAGATCTGTGCAAGAGAAAGCTGGGTATTTATACAGTGTTAAGTGGCTGAGAAACCTGATTTGGGAAAAGAGAATCACAGGGTTTTGATTCTGCATTGTTTCTTCCAGCTTCATTTTTTAAACTTTTAAAGCAATTCTGAGAATGTAGAAAACTGATACTTGTCTAATTCGGAAGCAGTTGGTTATATCTTGCTTTAAAGAAACCATTGGCAAAGGAGAAAAGCCTCCTTCCAGAGTATTTAATCCAGGCAATTTTAATAATTATATTTTATTTTTAAGGTATAGTAAAGGGAAATCATGTGTATCTTTGTGTTCTGTGCGTTTAGAAAATCTGGCTATTTTACCTATGACAGCTTCTACCAATTACAGGCAATATATTTAGTGTTGACTAGTGAACCTAAATGTATACATGGAGAAGATACAGGTATCAGAAGGGAGGAACAGGGGAAGGAAAGTATGAGGGAAGATATTTTAAGTGAAAACAGTCTTTTATACGTGCTTTTTTAAAATACTATGTTTTACTAATAGATTGCTTGATATTTTCATTTGGCCATTTCCCCCATCTTACCCTCTTTTTTTTCCTTAACTAAGTTACACTTATTTTATGACGGTTGGGTTAATGACATCTTACTGGGTATTTTTATGAAGCGGCATCCTAAAAGATAACTCTGTATTGCAGGCGTGAAGGATGCAGTCAGTGATTAAATGTAAAATTCTGTCCAGAGACATGATAGAGCCACACTAAACTGCTGCTGCCCACAGGCTATTTGACAGCTGTCTGCCTGCCTTGAAGTGATATTTAAATCACTGCAAAGCGTTAGAAGAAGAATACCAATTTGCATCCAAAACATGCTTCCGAAGCATGAGAAACTTCAGACCAAGAAGCTTTAGACATCACTTTGAAAGGTTTTTGATGAGCAAATCGCAAATATTAACACCTCTAAGCTTGAAATGTTACCTGTTGAAATGGAAAAGTGAATATTCTCAAATGTCCTCACGTTCAAACCAAGAATGTGAAAGGAGATTGAAACAAATTGAGAAACCTAAAAATAATTTTTAACTCCTACCTAGTTGGATGTAGCAAGTTCAATTGGTCAGTAATCTCACCTGGGATTTGAACTTCTAGAAGACTAACAGTCTTTTTATCTTTACGTATTCCAGATTGTTAACACACTACTTTGCACATAGAAGATGTTCAGCACATAGAGAATTGTCTCCCTTGATTTTCAATGAAAAAGACTTTGTCACTGAATGGAGACTGGCACATTTCTATTTCTTAATAAGGAAAAGCTCCCATCTGGTATACGCCAGACATGTCATTGCCAAAGACCATTAAAGCTATGTTGCATTTTTGTAATGACACATAAATTTAAAGACATTTATGAACTGTCAGCATCATTATAAAGCCTTGTATTACCAAGTCTTCACTGACTTGTGCTTTTGTGGTAATCAGAGCCATCTTCAGGGACATGCAGCCTCTCAAGATGCTCTGCTCTCACCATCTTGAGATTATTAATAATTTTTTAAAAGAGGCCCCCGTTCTTATTTCACACTGAGCCCCACAAAGTATTAGCTGGCTCTGCTAATAATTCTGCTTAACACTGTGATAAAACCTGTTCCTTAGAGAGTTCCATTGCAAATTTTAATGTCTTTTAGAAGTACTGGTTAATTATTAAAATATTTGTAGAGTTCATCTTCCTTTTCCTTCCCACCACCCCTTCCCATCACCAGTGGAGTCAGTGCCATAGGGGTGTTGACAGCAGCATGCCTGGCATCTGAAGAAATGGAGAGTACAGGTAGGGAGTGCAGAGGTGGCAGCTAGAGTAGTTGGAAGATTGGTTACATTGAACAAATAAGTGATTTAGCAAATAAATGTACTAAACATAAGAGAGCCACATTTCTCACTGCCTGAAGGGATTTACAGATATTGAAAGGTGGAAAGCTGAAAAGAATACTGAGGCACTGGATTAGAATTGTAGATATTAGCATGAACTTGTGGGCTTTTTAAATTTATATATAGAAATAGTAATAGATACATGTTTATCTAATTGTCTTGTAATTAATACAGTATTTGTGATTGATTTTATGGCAACTACGCAGCATGGTTTATGTGTATGTATATATGAATATGAATATATACACAAGTATGTTTATATATACATACATTTCTTAGTTCTGTACACTGAGAGGGTCTAGAGGAAATGACACCTCAGTAGTAATGAGCACAGCAAGTGCCCAGACCTCTGTTTCTCAGTAACACCCTTTGCTAAAAGGAATCAGGGCTGCTTGAAACATTGGCCAGTTGCAGGGCTGGGACAGTAAACATACAAGATAAACTTAAAACAGCTGTTTTCCAAAAAATAAGGAAATATTCAAAGAATGATGGAGACATGTCACAAGGACCCAGAAGTCAACTGAATTCATACCCATAGACCAAGTATAATTTAAGCAACAAAATAATATGTTAATATCAGATTACAACATTGACTAAAATAGAAATCCATGAGTTCCTAAACAGAGAAGGGAAAACTCTTCCTTTTGATAACGGGCTCAACTGATAAACCCAGATGGGGTGATAAATATAATCACCATTTAACAGCCATTGTAGGGAAGGTGATACAGACAGGAATCGCTGGTGGATACTAGACCGGTAGTTGGAGGGTTGATGAAAGAGAATTAGGATATCGATAGAATACTGTGTACTTGTTTCAGCTCTCATACTGTAAACGGTGTCCTTTTCACAGTCTATTTAATAACACATTCTTTACATTTTTGTGCTTTTTGTTGATTTTGCTGTTTAAAAGCATAGTGGTGGTGTGCTGTCTCTCCAGTGTTCCTACGCACAAGACGGTTGTGATGCACCTTATAAAGAAAATACATGGGTAGATAAGTTTCATTGAGGCATAAATTTTAGTGCTCTTGGCCACAAGTGCAATATTAATGAATCAATTATATGTTAAAGGGTCTTTAAACAGAAACACAAAACACTGTTATGTATTGATCAGTTGAAAAAATGCAACTAAAGGCTCATAGAAACCTAACCCTGCATTTTCTCTAGGATCAGTGCTTCAGTATTTGCTAATTCAGTGTTCACAGCACCTTTAATAAGAATCGAATATATCTTGCCACTAATAAGAATCGAATGTATCTGTCATATAATGGTACTAACACAGTGATTACCATTAATTTTATCAATTTATACAGCTATGTTTTACATTTTAGCTTTAAGTTGTAAAAGTTTGTATATTTGTGAGTTATTCATAAAATATTTCAGAGTAAAAATGGCATTTAGAAGACTTTAATTTCAGCTATGTCACTCTTTAAATTCCCTGGTATGTCATCTCAAAGAATTTTGGCTTATCATTGCTTTATAGTATCTTTATGGAACTACTGGCTTCCAGAGCCTGTGGTTTTAGTTATTAGAATCAATAGATGAAGTCGCTAATTGTATTTATTTAACATTTGGAGAGATAAGTAAAAAGAGAAGGAAAAGACTCAAGCAAATATGAGAAGAAAAGATAATTGGTGTATTCTTCCTCTTTCTTCTAATCAGCTAAATATTAGACAAAACAAATTAGGGACTTGTCTTTGAACAGAAAACAGATGTGCTGAGCATGTTCTTCAGATTTTTTTTAACTGTTTAGATACTGATTTTTGTCTAAAAGTGCGTGTTCAGGGCTGCCAAAATGAAACTTATAATTTTAATTTTTGGTTGAAGTCCCCTTGATGCCTGGCACTTTCCACTATATTAATGCTAGGAAATAAATTTTATTTCCTCTGATCGTTAGGCAAGCTGTTATTCCTCTAATGCAGAGTCACTACCAATTTAGATTTTGGAGAAAAGGAGAAAAATGTATTCTTTGTTGTTGGCTAGGCCAGGCCTTTGGTTACTTGTCATTCAGCAGCTGTAAACAAATTGGATTTTATATATGTATTTTTTTTTAAGGTTTTTTTAGTGTAAATATCTCTAGCCAAAAATCATTACTAATGGTTATTTAGTAATTAAATAACCAAATTAAAACAAATGGACATTTGTTTTGCCCTTTTGTAATCTTATAAAGTGATTTTCATCAGGTGTTTCTCACAGAAACCCTGAATGGTAGGTGAAAATCATAATTTCATAGGTGGGATAACTGAGGAATAGAGAAGCTCTTAACCTTACTTCTTAGAATATTAAGCCTCTCCTTTTCTGGTCTGCATTGTAGGTATTTTTGTTTGTTTTATTTTTTCCTTTTTTTAATATTCCTACCCGACTGCTGTAGAGAATGATTTCTATTTTGCAACAGCTGATCTTTTTCTCCTACAGAGATATTCCAATGCCTTTAGTCAGCTCAGGAGTGGAGCATGGTAATTTGAGAGAGCTGGCATTTGCAAGAATGAAAGACCTTGGAATACAGGTAAGAGTCTGACTATAACTGTTCAAATCAAACTAATCTGAAACAAAAAAAAATTTGATACTGTCACACTTAAACTTACGAGTTTTGTCAAAAAGCTTTCATACATTGAAAGCATTCTTACTGTATAACATGTTAGAGTTGAAGCTAGTAGTTGCAAAGAATGCATGCCATCCATTCCATCCCTTACACTCCTCTGCTTTCTTCCAAAAGAGTGTAGATCTGTTGATTTAATTGTTGGTTTGCATTTTCAACCTGGGCTCTGCCTTCAGAGATTCTGATTCACTAGGTCTGGGATGGAGCTATAGGATGTTCTCAGGCACAATACAAATATGGACAACACTTTGAAAGCCGTCATTTGGAGGATTACATATTGTGTTTGTGGACTTAACCCAAGACATTTTATTTTTAGCCAAATTATTTATAGAGAAAGTATTTCAGAAAATTGTCCAAAGGAGTTTGTGAACATTATTGGTTTATTCTACCCACTTCCCAAAAATGAACTACTTCAAATTCTAAAAAAAAACAGCTAATGTATTTATAGTAATTAATAGCACCAAACAAGATTGCCTGCTCTGTTCCCCAGTCTCCAGCTGTCCTTGATCTCCATCTCCTCTCTCCTCTGAGAATACCACCACCGAGTGACTGATCTGGCCTGGTTGTCCTGATAACCCACCATCTCGCTATTGTCTTTAACCCTGCACCACTCACAAACCTTGATAGTCTCTCAGTAACTGCGGCTGAGTCTTAAAGACTGGAATTCCGTCATAGCCAAAAGACATCGTTCACGTAGGCAATGTCTTTACCAGAAAATAAGCACACACACCAACCTCTGCCTTTTAAAAAGCATCCCCCCCCAAAAAAAAAAGTATGCAAGAGTACATTTAGAGCATGTAACTATAGTACGTTCACATGCAAACTACTATATAGAACTGCTAGAGTTAAAAGACAATGTATAAATGTGATAAGACTTATTATAGAGGCTTGTGATCCTACTTTGCTATACAATTTTTATTTGAGTTCATGGAATCCACATCAGTAAAGCATTATTATCTTGGACTGGTTCCTGGAGCATGGAAATATCTTCGTTTTTATAGAACAGAATAATGAGTTCTTATTTTTCCCATGGAATTCTGTACATAATGACAGTCCTTCATAAATATACTGATGGTAGTACAGCTTACATGACATCATTAAATTTCCTAGGTTGATCTTTTCTCACTGGTGGAAATGTTAGAATCCTGAAAATAATTTTTACAGTTTGTTCTATAGGGAAAAATATACCATAGGACATATAATGGAATACTGTAAAGATTTTGTAATTATAAACGTCAGCCTGTGTAGCATACAGAGAGCAGTATCACTCTCTGGGAAAGTTACAATGCACAGTAGCAGATTAAATCTTTAAAGGAATTATGCAGAAGTGATACATATTTTTTCCTTTACACCAGTATTTCCTGAATATATTACCATGGGATCCACTACCCATGTATCATCAATTAACATCCCAGGAAACCACTACCTAATAGAACATTATGAAGTCTGTTTCCCCAAACTAAACCAGACTTTGGGATCATTACAGCTTTAGTGACAAATATCCTTTTCATGGAAACTACTAATACCCATAATATCCATTTGCTATTTTAAAAAAATAAGACTCCTTGAGTTTTACCTAGAAGCTTGAATGTCCAGCCAGCGAGCACATTTCTTAGGGTCTCTTGCAGCATTTTATGGCCACATGACTAAATTTAGGCCACATGACTGAGGCTGGGCCAATGGCATTTATAAAAAGTAGCATTTATTTAAAAAAAAAAAAAAAAAAACCCTATGTAGCATTCACACTGGGTTGTGGAAGAAGTGAGAGTCGCATCACATATGCTTGGCCATGCAGACTAGGCATTGCATCCATATCATCTGCAGGCAGTTCTGTGTCTACCAGGGAACCTTAAAGAGCCATTTGTGACTGTGGTTCAGATTGTATAATAAATGCGTCAAGGTACCTTTTTTCTTTCTTTCGTTCTTTACTCCCTCCCTCCCTTCCTCCCATCCTTTTTCCACAATGCTGTTCTCTGCTAAAAAAAAAAAAAAGGAAAAAAAGCATCCCTCTGACATTTCTAAAGTGATACAAATATAATGATGCTAAAAATATTAATGCCGTAAAATGGTGAAGGTTCTTAAAAATTAGGAATTTGCTTTTTACTCTTGTGTGTACATAGTTTTGGATCGCACTTTCAGATACAAATATATCAGTCAGATCCCCTGGGTAAAACTGTTATCACATTTTAGGACATAAGTTCATTTCTTCCAATATTATATATTGATCTCCTTTGAATTCTAAACTTATTTTAAAAGCAATATTGTACTAACTTCATACAATTCCATTCCATTTTCCTTCAGATTTATTAAAGACGGCTTCATTTTTAAATGCAGGGTTTTTTTTTTTTATCTCAATGTAAATTGTGTCCAAACTTAATTTTGAGCCCAGAGTTTGGTGGTATAATTGCTCCCCTCCCCCACTTTTTTTTTTGGCAGTGCCGAGATGTAAGAACCAGAGAGGTTGGAATTCAAGAAATTCATCACAAAGTACGGCCATACCAGGTTAGTTTCGTCATTTTATAGAGAGAGTGGATCCTGCTCGTAAATCTTTCTTTCAAGCTTGTACTCACACCCTCTTACCAGTGGGACTGAAACCCAGAAGTTATTGAGTAAACCAAGAGCAAAGCGTCATCGTGGATCAAATACAGATATCAAGCCAGGAAAACCCAGTATGAGGGTGGCTGGACTTTAGAAGAGCCATGTTAGGAAAACCAGGTCTGGACTTGAGATCAGCATTTTTCAGTAGGACTTTCCACAGTGTTGGAAATGTTCTGTAATCTGTGCCGTCCAGTGTGGTACAAGCCGCCAGTCACACATTACTATTAAGCAGTTGAAAGGTGGTTAGTGCAACCGAGGAACTGAGTTGTTAATTTTAATTAATTCAAATGTAAATAGTCACATGTGACTAGTGGCTACCTTCAGGTAGATCTAGATGTGATCTGCTTGTCTCTGTGTACAGCTGTTAAATTATTGCCCATTTGTGGCAATCAAATGATCGGCTCTTATCAACAGATAGGGACTCCATGAAACTTAAGCTTAATGCCTGAAGGCATTCATTGTTAGTGATGAATTAACGTCTCTCTGATATATCTTTAATGTCTAGCTGTGTGCACAGTTTTCTGTGGGATTTAGCCCTTTTGTGGAACCCTCTTTGAGAAAGGCTAGATAGATGCGATCTGCATTGATATTTCTGTCCTCGACATGAATTGTTCGACATTTTTCACATTTGGAAACTTTTGAGGGAAAAAGTAGACTTAAGCACAGTTAATTTTGCAAAATTCTTGTGCAGTCCAGTTACTCAGAAAACGGTTAAGAAGGAAGATAAGTATTAGTCTGAATTTTCCAACTCATTATGAGTATAGTCTGTCCATTTTCAGAATATATCTGTGCATGACCATGCCCACGTATGTAGGCTTGGATTTTCTGTGGTATGCATATTGTTATAAATTGCTTATATTAATGCAAAGTATAAAGGCTACTTAACGATGGGTTGAAAATCAAAAGCCTATATAGATTTCTACCACAAAAGCCTCCCCCAAAGCCACTCTCCAGTGATTGGGTTTTCTTTAATGTTTTGATCTCATAACTAGGCATAATATTATAAAGGCCCATGGGATGCCATCAAGGAACAAGTGACTTGTGACATGTTTTTTCCCCCAAAAAGTAGTGGAGGAGGTAAGGACCAGAAAATGAAACCATTGAGGACCTGACAGTTCTGGGGTTCAGGTGCTCCCAAGAGCCACACATGTGACATAGTGTGTAATTTTACCTTAGAGACTGTTCATGGAGCATCAAAGATTTAAAGACATGGAAGCATTTACTGAGCATTAATCTTATAAGAATCTCAAGGTTAATGAAATTCACATATTTATGAAACTGTAAAATTGTTTTCCTTTTATAATAGTTCATGACAAGGCACAAACTCATTGATGATATTCGAGAGTAGACAAGTAAAAAGAAGCACAATCCATGATTATTATGATTATTCATTCTTTATCCGTAAGTGTGGTTATTAGCCTAAATAAATACATATAATTATAAAAATGAACTTTGTTCTCTCATTTTTAAAAAAACTGTGTTTTTTTATTAAACAGATTGAATTGGTAAGGAGAGATTATGTTGCAAATGGTGGCTGGGAAACATTCTTATCATACGAAGACCCAGATCAAGACATTTTGATTGGCCTCCTGCGATTACGGAAGTGTTCAGAGGAAACCTTCCGTTTCGAATTGGTTGGAGGTGTCTCCATTGTCCGCGAGCTGCACGTGTATGGAAGTGTAGTCCCTGTGAGCAGTCGGGATCCTACTAAATTTCAGCATCAGGTATCCTGTATTCCGTTTCTATTTGAGTCTAATTAAGAAATTGCCAAAAGAGGGAAAGAGAAAAGGAATGGGGGAGGAAGGAGGCAGAGGAAGAGACAGCAAAAGAAGGGGAAAGGGAAGTATAGAAACAGAGGAACCAATATTTTAGTTGCTCAGAGATGGCTTCTCTCCATATTGCCCCCTTTGGATGTGAGGTGGGAGGAGGAAGAGACAAATTGAGATTCAGTCAAGTGGATGTAATATTAGATTGAATCATATGAAATGCTATTTTTGAAAGTTAGAAATGGTTTAATACCAGCAATTTCAAATGATTCAACTATTATGGAATCAAAAGAGATAATAATGTGAGAGCACTTATGAAATAATTAAAGCACTTCATAAATGCAAGCTATGTGGCATATAGTGGAACACTATTCCACTCCCCCCAGACAACCTAAAAAAGTAAATAAATAACTCAAATTTCAGGGAAATGGCTTAAAGCCACTAATGGTGGATGTAGCATAGACCCCAAAACTGGTGAATTACAAATATTGCCTGGTTTCAAAGCCTTTTAGAAATTGCAAGGATGACAGCTATTCCATATAAAATTAGATGCCCTAGACTTCATCACCTGGAGATTGCCTAGAACTTGTTTAAAAAGGCAGAAGTTGAGAGGCAGTTACCCTCTTGCTGTGAGTAGATTACATCATCTGCAAAATACCTTTTGGTTTTTGTTGCAAAGTTATTCTTTTTTTTTTTTCTAGTCTGCTGTAGTGCACTTTTGATATAACTGAATGGTTCCTCTTTCCTTACTCCCATAAATGGTTTTTTATCACTGTTATTTTAACAATTAACTAAATATTAGCCTTCTTGTTTTATAGACTCCTCTTAATGACTTCTTCTTAACTCTCTGTCTCCATTGTCCCTTGTAGGGATTTGGCATGCTGCTGATGGAGGAAGCAGAAAGAATAGCTAGAGAAGAACATGGATCTGGGAAAATAGCTGTTATATCAGGTAAGTGGAGGAAGGCAAAGTTCATGATTTATTCACATATTTAACTTTGTACTACACTTAAAACTTCCTCAAGCTCTCTTACCCCTATTTATGTTCCAAACTGGACAGAACTAAGTAGTTAAGACTTGAGCTCAAACACAAAGAAAATTCCTATAAGCAATGTGGTGGAATAGAGCTTTCAGAAGCACTCCATTTGAGTGGCAAGGCCTGTATCCTGTCTCCTCGCCATCTGTCTCAAGAGTCATCAGTCTGTCACACTAGTCGTCATGGTCAACTATTCTCTTGTACATTTTGCCCAGTTACTTTGGGAAAATGAAGTTTGATGATATGGATCTAAGAAAAATGTAAACCAATGTGGAGATTATCAAAATTCAGAAAATTAAAATAGAATATCAGTTGTCTTTACAGCATGTTTACAGGGAGAGTTTCTTGTTCTTTAAATATTATTCTCAGTGGCTTTTCCTGGGGACCAGCTTTCCTCTGGTTGGAAGTTTCCCCATACCTTATCTAGGACATCAGATAATTGGAGAAGCAGGCATGAAAAGAACATTCTGGTATACGTGGAACAAGAAATAATGTATACACCCTTTTAGTTCTCCTTAGCATTGTATCCTTACAAAATTTACTAATTCCAAAAGAACCTAACATGGTAAAAGCCAGGATCAAAATATAGGTTATTTTCCTCCAGCATTTGTTTTCTCACTAGATTGCTGCATTCTTAAAGACAGATTGTTCTTCTAAGAACATAATCTTTTCTGAAATTGAAAGTTGAAATGATATTTTTTTAAAAAAGAAGTTGTTGCCAATCACATATCAATACCCTTGCCCAGGTTTTAATGATTATAATTATAAAAATGTAATGACCCAGGCTCAGTTAATCATTTGATCTGACTGTGGTTTTTGGCATTATTTAGACAGATTAATAAAGCATTTCTTAACATGGCTAGCTTTATCATTTTTCCTGTTATTTTTAATCCCACTAAAGAAGAAGAAACTAAATGAGGCTTACCTGATTAGTAGTGATACGTATAATAAAAAAATGTTTACCTCTCAATTGTTTAACCTCTGGTCCACATGCATCTGTGGAGGGCTGAGATCACTTGGAATTTCAGTAGCCTGTGTTGCTGGAGCACAGTCAGTGTTCTCAGTACAGTACTTCTCAAGCTTTAATGTGTTTGTGCATCACCTGGGGATCTTGTTAAAATGCAGATTCTGACTCATTAGGCCTGGGCTGGGGGCCTGAGAGCCAGCATTTCTAACAAGCTCACAGCGATACCTATGCTGATTATCTTCAGGCCGCACTTTGAGTAGCAGGGTTTTAGTATCCTCTTCTAAATGTAGTATTCTCTTCTATTAAGGTGAGGATTCTCTGTGACCCTGGCAGTGCCTGTACTCTCAAAGTCTAATGTGCAATCACGTGATTTTCTGGTTATCTGTGGGAACCTAATTAACCTTAGAATGGAGAGCACTGGTTTTCTATCCTTTCTCCACATTATTTCATTTGCCTTCATGATCTCTTTTTTTTTTTTTTTTGAAATTACATGCAGAGAGGGCCCCTGACTTACCTGAGGTCACATTTCAATTGCCCATAAGAGCCTCAGTTTCTGCCTTTCATGAGCAGGGTGCCTTTCTAAGTAGAAATCAGCATCCATACTCATTCTAGCTTTTTATCATAATCTAAATAATAGCTCAATTTCAGATCACCTGCTTATAGAATTTTTAAAATAACAAGAAGAGACTTGCTAAAAATAACATGGAAGAGCCTTTCTCCTTATCAGCTCCTACAATTAGACTACTAGATTTCTGGACAGGGGGTTTCTTTTGGTCAGGGGGTTTCTATAGGAACATCCCTAGAAGGCCGCCTTGGAACTAAAGTGAGTTCTGTGGGAGAAAGGAAGCATTACTTCCTGTCACTCTGGTCTATAAGCACAATATCACTTTCTATCAGGGAAGCCACCTAGGGCTTTGACTTTCCATTTGACTCAAGATCTGATCATTCAAATGAAAAAGCTACTACTTGAGATGTCCATTATTCATAACTTTAAGGAGAACAGATTTAAAGTTTATTTTTATAACACGTTTTTTATGTTTTCCCCTTCCGTGTTTGATCATTTTGACTTTGGTCTTTTGATTTCAGTGCAGTGATTGTATGTACGTGTGCGTGCGCGTGCGCGCTTAAGAGAGACAGAGACAGAATTAGTTTTTGTAAAAAGTCAGTTATTCTCCATAAGCTGGTCTTTAGAATGAAAATCTCTTTGTGAAAGTACCCATGTTTGTGTGCTTCATTTCTTCATAATACTTGATTAGATGTGGCATTTGGGGATGGGATGTGGTTCAAGTCTATTTCTGTATTATCAGTAACTCTTCTTGTGATATTGGATAATTTTAGTTGATCTTCATGGATCTTTATCCTTACTAAAAACAAGTATGGGCTGTTATCTTTTACAATTTTTACAGTCTAGAATTCTGCCCCTTAGTATCTTAATTTCTTTTAGTTCTCAACATGACCAGTTGTTCTACTGATTACATTTTATGTAGATTCTTTTCTGAAACCATATTAGGAACCCCATTAATTTCATCAGTAGCTGATCTCATTCTCATTGTAGGTTGGGTACTGGACAATAAAAATGATGATTTTACCATAGGTAGCTGAATCCTCTTAGTAATTTGTGGACACTTGTTAACTTCAGTCATTGCTGGTGGTACTTTGTGACCTGTCTTACAATTTTTTCTGACCTCGTCCTCAGTTTGTAAATCCATTCTTGTTCTGCTTCGTAGGCTTTTGTAAAACTCGTATACAGTAGTGGCCTAGATATTTTGCCCTCGCATAACCAGTACCTTGGGTAAGGAAGAGACAGATCATTTATCATGCTAGTTATGATAACTAGAATGCATTTATGTAGAATTTTTTAAAATTATATTCTGATTCATTATGATTTCATCTTGCCAGCATATTTTCTGTTACTTGGATTTATACTCCTTGATTCTGCCTCTCATCAATATTATTAACTACACAGTAGATTTGATTTGAATCACTAGTCAGAAAAACTCCATGCATTCTATTTTTCCCTATTAAAAACCAGTTTTTAATCTACATTATCTCAATATATTTTGTTTATAGAAGATATTTATATTTTATCACTGACTTATTTTTTAAAAGATAAACTTTATAGCTACATGAGAAAATTGAAAATTTGTTTATCAGCGTTGAATGAAGCACTCTCTTAAAGAGACTTACCGTTTATTCATTCTATTTTTTTTAACTATATATAATTCTTAGTAAACTGACTGTTTTAAAGTTAACTATCAACTCTAAACGTGAAAATTAAAGCAAAAATGAAATGTTTGGCTATTAAGTATCTCCTACCAGGGTTGAGAGGGCAGTTGGACGAAGTACGAGATGCCGCCTCTGCCTTTGAGACACATTCACATTGGGCTGGACAGCTAACTCAGCCCTCGCCCTGCAGGTTGTCCCGAACTGCAGAGGAAGATAAGTTTACTCCCTACTTAGACAGTTTCGCAACTCAGCATTAGTTGCTTCAGAGTAAGAAAATAATCTTTTCCTATGTGTAAAATGGGTTAAATAGGTAATATAAGAACAGTTTATAAAATAATGTATTTTATAATAATTTCAGGAAATAAGTTAATAGCTGCTAAATGTCTAGGCAATTAATGAGTCCCTATTAAGTCCAAGTGCTTCAGTATCTCTCACCAGCTTACTCCTGTAGCATCTGTCAACACATATCTGTTAAGGATTAACAAATCTTATCAACTTAAAAGCCATGATGTTTACTTGGATGATCAGCATTCTTTCCTTTAAAAATGTTAAGATGAAGCAAAGCAGTTTTTTCTCTTATGATGTAAAGTGCAAGAAATTATACAGTAGAACCTAACCACATTTGAAATGCCACCTCTAATAATCACCATGGAAACAGAAGATCTCTGATGTCACACTGCTTATACCGTTTCCAAAAAGCCAAATATAACTGTCGATAGCCACTATTTAAAAAGCCACTCAGTACCATCAGCAAGATGATTTTTTTTTTCTTTTGGCAGTTTTGGCTAGGTATCAGATCCAATCATGTTACTGTTTCTGTTTGCAAAGCTAATTACTATGCATCAAGACGAACAGCTATTCCCCAAGCTCCCCCTCCTACCTTCGTCATAAGCAGTATTCTATTTGTGTTCTTTCAAGTAGAAAATTAATATGGCCATTGGCCAAAAATTGTACGAGGTTGATATCACACAGTGATGGTGAGAAATGAGGAAAATGTCTGAATGGTTGATGACAGAAATCACTGAAGTCAGAGACTAATAGCCATTTTGTTTAAACCTATTAGAAAAGCAAAGAAAAGGGGAGAAAAGAAGGGCTTAAATATAGGGCGAGTAACCGAGTCACTGTGGAAATGAGATCATTCTAAATCATGATGCTCAGAGTTGTATGACTAAAGGCACATCTCCAGTTCCTACCAGTGAGAAAAATCAATGTGCCTGTGCCGTGTATGATCCAATGTGGCTTCCTAGGACTGAAATTAATGGTCTTGTACCCCAGAACTACTGATTAATGAAATAATATGTGGGCAGAAAATAACAGTTTTGTTTCATTAAACTACAAATGGCTGAGATTTACTTAATGGACCCCAGAAACTTCACCTATATTCCTGGCTGCAACACATCTCTCTCCGTTTGAGGTGAAGGCAGTTTTATTCTTTGCATTATAATCTAGTTGAAAAGAAGGGTACATTTGTAACTAGATCTGTCTGGTAATGGACACAGGAAGCCTGCCAAATGCAAACCAGTTTGTGCCACATGTGCATGTGTTAATATAGGACTTCTCAGAAAGGAAGGAAAAAGATTGCTTGCTCTTTTATAGTTTCTATGTCATCCTTTTACATAATTTATTTTTTGATAAATTATTTCCTAATTAAATGCACATTGTTAGGGTTCTATATATTTCTCTCTTTCTTCAATTTGGTATTCTAACAATGATCATACACCTTTATTTTTTTTGGTGCATGTTCCAGTAGGATTTTGTTGTGATGAATATCTTTTTAAAGACAATAAATAAAACAAAATATTGCTTTTATGAGAACTTTATTAATTTCAGCATAATTATTAATCGGACCAGCAGTGATGACAGAATACTATTTTGCTATTTAACAAATTAGCTAAATGTTTGCTAATTGATGTCTATATTTTAACTGGACTCTGAAAGCATTGTTGCATAGCTTCTCTCAGGACTCTATTCCCTGATTTTATATTTATACATTTGTACCTGAATCAGGTACCAGTTTGTATACATGGCCTATCAAGTACATTAGACCCATCCCTCAGTTGGTATCACGTGACTGTTAATTAATGCATGATTTTCAGATATTTCTGAATAGGCCACTAGCAAGTTTGCAGTATTTGGATACAGTGGGCAACTGAATTTTTGGTGAAGTTTCCTAGGCAGAAGCTAGAGACACCAGCAGGTAGTGGCTTGTTGGCATTTGAGGAACAGCAATTGGCAAGTGCCGTTGCTCCTCCCAGGTCCATGCTGTTGAATCTTCTCGTGTCTCAGGAACGCGCATGTTGAAGTCTCAGGATAGCCTTGCTAATGTTGACACATATTTGTAGACTTTTTCTCCCCATTCTCATTTCTCTTAGTTTATGGCTATTGGAAATGGTGATTGTACACTTCTGCTTGGGAAAATGAATAGGTTATATCATGAGGTTCCTAATAATATTCCTGAGAAGTCTGGAAGCTTTGATATCAATGACTTCCTTTATTGTAAAATTAGACACTTCATTGGCTTTTTTCTAAGGAAGGAAGCCTTAGCCAAAGTAGTCTAGCCTCCACTACTCACCATCTGCTGTCTGTCATAAAGTTTGTTGCAATGTTAGCTCCTTTTTAATGTAACTTTAGTATAATTAGTACTGTTTTTTTTCTCTAAATATTTGACAGTGCTATCATTCATTTCAAATTTTTTTAATTCATTGAATTCGATAAAGCTTTTCTCTTTTAAATTTAATAGAGGCAGGGATTTGGCAGATTCTTTGCCTTTGGGTGAGCAGATAACTAACTGATGCTGGAAAGACAGCCTTTTAGTTAGGGCATTTTTCATTCCAACAGGACACACAGGAAATTTCTTATTCTTTAGTCAGCCTGGCTTAAACTGTTATCTCTGACCAACAGCTCACATTTCCAAGACATTAACTGGTGGATTTAGGGTTTTAGATTGCGGCCATGGGAAAATGTTTCCTTATATACCCCCATTGTCTATGTAAGCATCCAGTTGTCCAGTTTATCCACAACTTATGAAGGAATCACTAATGTACGGTATACTGGTCCATAAGCCCCGGACCTGTACCCTATGGGGTCTGTACCTCTTACACTAAATCCTACTTCTTAATGGTGGTTTTGGTTATCTATTGTATAATATACACCATCTCAAAAAATTCAGTGGCTTAAAACTACAACGATGTTATTTGCTCAGTGATTCTGTGGGTCAGAAATTCAGCAAAGCATAGAGATGCTAGCTCATCTCTGTTGCATGCTGTCTAGGGCCTCGGCTAGAGTGGCTCAAATGGCTGGCCGTTGGCTGGAGTGGCTGGTCTGAAGTCTTAGTTCTAGCTGGTCGCAGGGGCTGAGTAGGGGCTGTCTGCACAAGTACCTTGGTTCTTCTTTATATGACGTAGGTTTCTCATAGCGTGAAGGCTAGGTTCTAAGAGGAAGGAGGAGAAGTCTTCAGCTTAGAAGTCTCAGAACATCTTATATTCATAATCTATTGCTATGTAATAAATTACCACAAAACTTGGTGGCTGAAAACAACAAGTAGTTATCTCACATTTTCTTTATGTCAGTAATCTAGAAGTGACTTAGGTGGGTGCCTCTGGCTCAAAGTATCTCATAAAGCTACAGTTTAAGGTGTCATCTGGAACTGTCATTTCAAGATTCAATTGGGGTTGAAGACTCCACCTCCAAGTTCACTGCGTGGTGTGTTTGGCAGGCTTCGGTTCTTGTTAGGGCCGAAGTTCCTCACCATGCCACAGGGGCTGCTCAGCACACGGCAGCTTGCTTCCCCCAGCACAATGATCATAGCCTTGAGGTGGAAGCCATAGTCATTATAACCTTGTCTCAGAAGAAAGTCAAGGAGTCCAGCCCCGCTCAAGGGGAAGGGATTACACAGACCGTTAATAGCAGAAGACAGTGAACTTTGGGGTCATCTTAGAGACTGCCTACCACAGTGTGACTTCTGCCCCATTCTGTTAGTTAAAGAAGTCATTGGACCAGCCCAGATTTAAAGGCAATGGAAATACCTCTTCTTAGAGAGGATATGGTGGTGGGTGGTGGCTATCTGTGGATACTAAGTGATAGAATATGTTTTCATTAACTTGCAATTAATAGACATCCAGCCCCTTTCTATAAGAAACTTCATTTAGCCTTCTCTCAGGATGGATGGTCTTTGGCCATACCTGGATTCAAAGGTTCTTGTTTCAATCCTGTTATCAGATTTTCATGCCAATCATGGTTACTTGTTATTTTCTGAGAGACTACCTTTGGGATTACAATTAACATCTTAAACTTATAACAACCTAGTTTGAATAATGCCAGTTTAATTCTAATAATATATAAACATGCCATCTCTCTTTATTATATTGCTGCTGTCAGAGATTACATCTTTATAAGTGATTTATATCACTTAGCATAATGCTTTCAAGGGTCATTCCAGTTGTCACAAATAGCAGGATTTTCTTCTTATGGCTGAGTAAGATTCTAATGTATATATATACCACAGCTTCTTTATCTGATCATTCATTGACAGACACTTCGGTTGTTTCTGTGTCTTGGCTATTGTGAATAATGCGGCAGTAAACATGAGATTGCATATATCTCCTCAATATCCTGTTTTCATTTCCTTTAGATATATACCCAGAAGGGTAATTGCTAGATCACATAGTAGTTCTGTTTTTAATTTTCGAAGAACCTCTTGCATAGTGGCTGAACCAAATTACATTCCCCTCAACAGTGCACAGGGGTTCCCTTTTCTCCACATCTTCACCAATGCTTATCTCTTGTCTTCATGATAATAGCCATTCTAACAGGTGCAAGGTGATATTTCACTGCGGTTTTTGATTTGCATTTCCCTGCTTAGTGATATTGAGCACCTTTTCATGTACTTATTGGCCATTTGGATATCTTCTTTAAAAAAAATGTCTCTTCACTTCCTCTGCCCATTTTTTAATCTGTTTTTTTTTTATTATTGAGTTGTATAAGTTCTTTATATATTTTGAATATTAACTCTTTAGTCAATATATGGTTTGCAAATATTTTCTCCCATCCTGTAGGTTGCCTTTTCATTTTGATTTTGATGTTATACAGAGCTTTTTAGTTAAATGTAGTTCCGCTGGTCGATTTTTGCTTTTCTTTTGTGCTCCCTTAGTTCTTTGTCCATGGTTTTTCCTTTAGCTCCTGAGCATACTTAAAACAGTCGGCTTTGCCTAGTAATCCCAGTGTCTAGGCTTCCTTGGGTATAGTTTAGTTTCTGTCGAATTCTTTTTTTCTGGTGAATGAGTCTCATTTCCTGGTTTTTCGTATGCTTCACAATTTTTTGAGAACTGCACATTTGAGTATTATCAAAATCATATTCTCCCCCTCCTCAGGGATAGTCATCCGTTTGTAGAGGGACTTTTCTGAACTGTTTCTGCAGTCATCTTCTTTGTAGCATGTGGCCACTAAAATTTGTTTCGTTATCTCTTTAATCAGCCTGTGACCTGACAGGGATTTCCTTAAATGTTTGGATCTTTAAAAAGGGATAAGGAGAGGGGGGTAAATGTCTATTCAAATCTTACAATAGCCATCGTAGAGAAAGCCGCCTAGCGGGGAGTGGGAGGGAACAAAACAAAGGCAAGCATCTGCTCTAGTCCCTCCAGGACCTTCAAAACCAGACAAAATGCACAGCCCTACATTTTTGGAGAACACAGGCTTACTGCCCGCCCTGGCTCCAGCCAGCCATTCTAGGAATGGGGGTGGTAGATGGTTCTCATCTGCTGCTCTCTCACCAAAGTTCAGTGGCCTCCCTTCATCAAGCATTCCTCTAAGTGTCTTTTCAGGTTCTAGTGTCTCAAAAAGTTGGGGTTTTTTGTTTTTGTTTTTTCCCCCAGCTTAGTGGTTGTTTCAGTGGAGGAACTGATCTCTGGAATTCCCCTACAGCACCATTTTCCTTCTTAAAGTCTATTTTTTAAAAGACTATAAATAGAAGGGATCTCTTTTCTTTCCAGGTTGTAAATAGCACAGTCTTTAACTTCTGCAGAGACACATAATGATTTGGGACAATAGCAAAGTAATGAGAATGATCTGTGACATAGCAAACATTTCACACTGGTGGGAACAGAGCCACTCTGTTTTGAACTAGATGATCGTGGACCCTCCTTTGTCAGACTCTCTGTGAGGAAGAAACCCTGTAAGAGCTATAGGCTAACCCACCAGCATCACCCTACTGTGGGTTACCACAGTAGCTTCTGTTTAGATTCTCCATACTTGCGTTACAAGTTACCTTTTATTTTTTGTTCCTTTTTGCTTTGTTATTGTCATAACCATTTCGAAATGGATAGAGGACTCTTTAGGCTGCTGGGTAGCACGTTGGATCTTACATGACTCCTGAGATAGTCTCTGTCTCTTCCAAGGTGATGGAGAACAGTGTACTAATATGCTGTAATAATGATTTTCACTAACCAACTACTTTCAAGAGCTAAGGTTACATGTGGGTAATCTTACAAGATTTTTAATAGAACAGGAAGAAAAAAATTTCTTTCAAACATTTAGGGTCATTATGTAGTTCACTTCCAGTGTTCAGAGTAAAAACCTTTCCCAACTCTCATATCAGTGTACATTGTTGAGAAGTGAAATATCGCCATCCTAAGAGATCAATGAGATATAGTCTCATTTCAATAGTAAATGAATGAAACTAATGAATACATTTGCCTTGAATTAATGCTGCTAGGCATATACCAAGCATCAATAAATAGTTGATTACTTGAACCCAAAAAATAATTAAAACAATTTCTTTTTTTATTTTACTGATTTTTTTTTTATTAAATGATCATGAATCATCATCTCAGTCTTTTGCATCTAATCAGAAAAATCAGATTTAAGTTTCAAAGGATAGAATTAGCATATTTTCTGTCTCTTTTCAAGTTCGGCCTTAGGAATGTGACGTGCGCTCAGTTTTAATGCAGTCCAGCACAGAACCAGCGAGGGAGGACAGCTTGTGTCCTAACAAAGGCAGCGTCGAAGGGCCAGGCGCGCCTCCGGATCTCATCCATTTTCCTGGATGACATGAAAATATTTAAATGATTAGGCCAGAATTTTTCTTTCCTTGAAAAATTCTAGGAGATAAATCTTTTAATTTCCAAGCTTCTGGTACATACTCAGTAAATACTTGATCAGTTAAATTTCCTTCATTATTTCTTCTATTAAATCACAAATATGTATTTTTTTTAGTCCAGTTAGAATCACTAAACCCAGTTTTGTTTGATTTTCCATATGCATGAATAATTGTTTCCTCACTTACACGAGCATTCCCATAGTTGAAATTACTTAAATCCTCTGTTTTTAAAAGTTGATAGTAAACCGTAACAAATAGGAAAGTTCATTAAATAGTAAACAAGGTCAAGAACATACCCACACCCAAAAAGTGCCTCCCGTTGACCCTTCCCAATCATGATCTCCTCCCCCTCCCCGCTCCTTCCCTTCTTTCTTTCCCCTCAGGAGCCTAATTGTTTTTGGTATTTTCTTCCATGTTTGTCTTTATATTCTACTACCTAATTTCGAATCCCTTAACTGTAAAGTTTAGTTTTGTTTTTAATTATAGGTAAGTGGGATCATTTTGGTGTATTTTTATTGTTGTTCCAGCTATTCTTATACAACATTTTTTGTGAGATTGAGTCACATTGTATGTGGCTATGCTCATTTATTGATATGTAGAATCCTATTATGCAGATATCTCACAATTTATCTGTTTTACTCTTGCTGGATATTTTGGTAGTTTCCAGTTGGGCTTATGAATATCCCTATATATGTATCTTGGGGCTCATAAACACACATTTCTATGGAATATATACCTGAGAGAGTACGTGTGTTCAACTAAGAATCTACAAAGTGGTTTTCTAAAGTGCTGTTTTTACTCCTATCCCACTAGGAATGTATGAGTGTCAGTTGTTCAATATGATGAGTACGTAATGGTATTTCTTTATAGTTTTAATGTACATTCCCTGATGACTAATGAAGTTGACTGCCTTTTCATGTTTACTGGCCATTTAGATACCCTCTTTTCTGAAGTTTCTGTGTATGGAATATATTTTCAAAAAGCCCCGGGACATTATTACTATTGTTATATACAGTCAGTATATATTTAGATTTACTAATATGTTTACCACTTTCTTTGCTCTTGAATCCTTGCAGCATCTCTAAGGTAGTTTATTCGTTTTCATTGACATCCAGGGTTCTGTGATATGGATATATCACAATTTATCTGTTTTGCAAGTATTATTTTCTTATACCTAAAGAATTTTAGTAATATGCTGGTAGGAAATTATTCCAGTATTGATTGTATGCGATGTCCTTATTTTGTTTCATTCTTGAAGGAGGTTTTCACTGAGTATAGAGTTCTGAGTGTACATTTATTTTCTTTTGACACCTTCTTTCTATAAGCTTAAATACTCCTGACTTTTCTGACCTTGTTCTAGGATGTAGTTCATCTTTGTCACCAACTCTATATCTTCGTTTTAAAAAGGATTCAAGTTGTTATTGAGAAGTATCCTCTTCCCAGTAGTTCTCACATTCTCGTAAGCCATATCTGTTTACTAAGGTTTTTATTGCCCGCCTGTGTTATCAGACCTTAGTGAAATGGAAATAAGGTCAGCATGTTTGTTTCTTCTAGTGATTTATCAAAACAAAGGACACTGAAAAACTAGGCACATATATAGGAAGTAAGTGATCAAGACAAGTCACATGTCCTTTCTGTACTGTAAATGGGGTGTGCTGTTACAGAGCAGACTTGACTGTTAGGGCCAGGGTAAGGGAAACAGGGTTGAGCATTACCCACAACCCAGGCACTGCACTTCCTTAAAAATGCTGTGAGCCATGGTATCAAGCAAGCTGGGTCTGAATTACAGCTCTACTTCCTCACTGTGTGACCCTTTCTGAAATTCACATTCCTCATAATAATTCCAACCTTATTAGGTTTTAAGTTGGTGCAGCATCTACCTGGCACTTATTTAAGACTCAAAGTGTCTTCCTCCTCTAGCTTTATATATACTATAAAGCATAAACAGCTGTGAAGTTGTTGCTGCTTTTGTCTTGAGATGGAGTTGGTCAAAATTACAAGCGAGGTTGAGTTTAGGCTCACATCCTACTCCTGACTTACTTTCTCTTTTAAAGGGAAAATGTTGGATTTATACCCTTAGAAAGAAAAGGCGGTAGTAACGTGAAGCAGCAGAGTTGCTTTGCAGCCAATTCTGGTACCATATTAACTAGTTTACTCCTTTTGCCTGCTTCCTACCCCTATGTTTTCTAATCAGAGTAGAATTTAAACAGCTAGATTTGGTCCATTTTCATCTTCATTCAATCTTCTTAAGGTTTTGTGATTTCCACCAACACCCCACCCCGCTCTTTTATGAAAGAGCACCAAGCAACTCATAACCTGCTCCTGTAGCCAGTGGCTGGGGCAGTTGCCATGTACATTTTATGTGATTGACTTTCTTCCTCAGTATTTAGAGTAAGCAAAACTGTTTAAGCTAAGTCCTATACATCTTTCAAAGAGAGGGAGAGAAGGTCAGAAAGCAGAGGCATCCTCCCCATCCCACAGCTAGAGGCTTGAGGCTTAAAGGCATTTGGTACAGAAAAAAGATTAGAGACATGCTGTAGCCCCTGGTCTCCCTCAGGCTGCAGCTTCATTGGGAGGTCCAGCAGCTCCTGGCAGCCAGCCTTGGGAACTAGGAAGGGGTCTAACACACTCCATTCCTGTCATCCCATGCAGAGTGACATTCTCTCTGTAATTGAATGCTTTGCCTTGGGGCTGCATCTACCTAAGGTAACTGCAGCTGAAATGTCATGTGTCATTTTGATATCAAGTTTATGCATACACAGAAGTTTACTTTCTTCTCCCAAAAGAGATGTACATCCTGGGGCAGCGGTGGAGGCCAGAAAGGTAATACAGGCTGCTCACTAAAGCCGGATATCAGGATATCACTGTAAGCACATTTCAGGGCATTCTTTTTTTCACCTTCTCATTTTATCACAACTGGTAAAGTGATAAAGATAAAAAGATTTATCCTGTCTCCAAGAGTAAGATAAAGGTCACCACCACCCCCACCCCACCCCACCCCACCCCACCCCCCATTGATACAGGTATATTCTGGTTGTTAGGTAACTTGGAGGATAAAACAAGTGCTCTACTAACAAGTGTTGGCTTTGCTAATGGGGCACCCTGAGGACGGCAGCAGCACATAGGTTTAACTCCTCATCCCCAGCCCAGGGATTGGCAGAACCATACACAGGTGGCCGAGCGGATAACTTGGTTACTTGTGCAGCCCGCTGCATCTCTCAAGGGCAGGAGCAGCATTACGCTGAGGCTTGTGAGACAGCCTGCCCACGTCAGTCCAGGAGGTTGGCTGACGTCAGCTGTGAAATGTAATTGCTTTTTCTTGGCTGCCTAACAAAAGGAAAGTTACTGTGACGAACACTGCCTAGGAGCCCTACTAAGCATGGAGAGGAGACAGGAACAGCGCGTGGCCTTCACCCCACCCGGGTGATGGTGTGTTCCCTTCCTAAGCTGGCCAACAATACTAATACTTTTGACAGCCTGATCTGCAGGTTTTAAAAATGGGGGGAAATCTTTCAAGAAAGGAGAGGCACAAAGAAATACAAATGGAGAATTTTTTGGTTTAGTTGTTTAAGTAGAAAGAGGTTGGAGTGCAGACCAGGTAGAGGTCAGACCTCTTACCCCATGATACTTAAAGCTTCCCAGAGGCTCTAGAAGTAGACTTTCCATCCCAGTTCTATTGCATGTTATTAAAAATTGAGAATAAGAGCTCAAATATGCTTTTCCTTCAAAAGGATATTTAGCAAAGCCCAGGTTCCTCTCTTCAAGTTAGTGGTAGTTTCTGGGCCCATCCCCTGCATAAAGGCAGAAGCAGAGCCTGGGCACCTGGATGCTCTGTTGGAATTCTTACTGAGGTGTGCTTAGTTGTACCCCATAAAGCTGTTCTTTTAACCAGCAAGCTTAGGAAATCAGGGTCCTCTGTATCACTGAACTTTGCGGTTATCCGAAGGCTATCTGGTCCTGTTAGAAGAAAGGAACAGCTTCTCTCACCACTACTGCTGTTTACGGTGGACACTTTTAAATTGTGGCTAGTTGACCCTTAACACAGGGGTGAGGGGCGCTTACAACCCTCACATTCCTAAATCCATGTATGTAATTTAAGCCCCCCACTCCATTTGCAGATTTCCAACTTAGATCAGAAATACAATTGCCCTTTGAATTGCGCAGGTCCACACATACACATGTAAACCTTGTTGTTTAAGGGTCAGCTGTACTTTCAATATTTCAATTTTGGTTGACATGCAATATTATTAGTTTCAGGTGTACAACATGGTGGTTAGACATTTATATATCTTACAAAGTGATGACCCGATAAGTCTGGTGCCCATCTGACACCGTGCACAGTTATTACAGTGTGAGTGACTATAATCCCTGTGCTGTGCTTTATTTACATCCCTGTGACTGTTTCTGTCACTGGCAATTTGTACATCCTAATCCCCTCACCTTTTCACCATTCCCCAACCCCCGTCCCATCTGGCAACCATCAGTTCGTTCTCTAATCTACAAGTTTCTGTTGTCTATTCACTTATTGTTTTTTAGATTCCACATATAAGTGAAATCATGGTATTTGTCTGACTTATTTCACTTAGCATAATACCCTCTGGTTCATCCATGTTTTCTCAAATGGCAAGAATTCATTCTTTTTATGGCTGAGTAATATTCCATTGTTATTCTACATCTTTATCCATTCGTCTACTTAGAGAGCTTCCATATCTTGGCTGTTGTAAATAGTGCTGCATATATCTCTTCTAATTAGTGTTTAGATTTGTTCAGATAAATACCCAGAAGTAGAATTTCCAGGTCATATGGTAGTTCTTTTTTTAATTTTTTGAAGCACCCTCATACTGTGTTCATAGTGGCTGTACCAGTTTACAATCCCACCAACAGTGCAGGAAGGTTCCCTTTTCTCCATATCCTTGCCAACACTTTTGCTGATTTATTGACAATTGTGAGGTGACATCTCATTGTGGTTTTAATTTGCATTTTCTGATGATTAGTGATGTTGAGCATCTTTTCATGTCTATTGGCCATCTGTATTTCCCAACAGAGAGATGTCAATTCAAGTCCCCTGCCCATTCTTTAATTGGATTGTCTTTTTGGTATTAAGTTGTGAGTCCCTTATATTTTGCATATTAATTCCTTATGGGATGTATCATTGTGGAATATCTTCTGTTCAGTAGGTTGTCTTTTCAGTTTGTTGATGGTTTCCTTCACTGTGCAAAAATTCTTTAGATGTAGTCCCAATTGTTTTTCTCTCTTCTTTCTCTTGCTTGAGGAGACATACCCAAAAAAGTATTGCTAAGAGCGATGTCAGGAGTCTACTGCCTGTTTTTTTCTAGCAGTTGTATGGTTTCGGGCCTTACAATTAAGTCTTTAATCCATTTTGCGTTTGTTCTTGTATATAGTATAAGAGAGAGTGGTCTAGTTTCATTGTTTTGCATGTATCTCTCCAGTTTTCCCAGTGCCATTTATCAAAGAGACTGTATCTCCTTTCCTCCTCTGTCATAGATTAATTGACCATATAAGCGTGATTTTATTTCTGGACTCTGTTCAGTTCCATTGATCTATGTGTCTGTTTTGATGCCAATACCATGCTGTTTTGATTACTATAGCCTTGTAGTACAGTTTGATCTCAAGTAGCGCGATTCCTCCAACTTTGTTCTTTCTCAGGATTACTATGGCTATTTCGTTGTCTTTAGTGGTGCCATATAAATTTTAGGATTATTTGTTCTAGTTCTGTGAAAAATGCTATTGGTATTTTGATTGCATTGGAGTCTATAGATTGTTTTGGGTAGTATGAACATTTTAACCATGTTAATTCATCTGAGCCTTCAGCAAGTCAACCTTTTTGCTGGTGGAAGGTCTTGCCTCAATGTTGGTGAAAATGCAATATCTGCGAAGTGCAATAAAGTGAAGCATAGTGAAGCAAAGCACAATAAAACAAGGTTTGCCTCTTAATAAGTCTGCAGGCATTTGGTGCATGTTGATTACATGCCAAACATTGCACTAAGTCTAATAAGAGTCATTGACTTCCAAGAGCTTACATTCTAAAAGGAGAGGTAAACGTACAAGTAAAATAAAGCAGCGCAGTTACGAGACTAGAACAGCTGGCATGGAGAGAGGGGGTTATGAATTCCGGCTTCCTTGTGGATAGGGGAAGTAGGTGCAGAGGTCCTCTGGCAGTAGTGGTGTCTCAGCTGGGGCTTCAAGCATGAAAGAGTGCGCTGCGGAGGTGGCTGCTGCTGAGGGGGTACAGCAAAGCCATAATGGTGGCTCAGGGAACTTATGCCTGGTGTGGTAATCCCGGACTGTAAATAGTAAGGTCAGCTATGGAGTAAGGTCAGCTGTGGCAGGAAATGACTTTGTATACAGGCTGAGGAATTTGAGCTTTTTCTTGAGACACACCATTAGCAATTTTAAGGAGGAGAGTGGCATCGTCTGAATTACTGCTCTGAATTCTGATTTTAAATGGTAACTTGACTTCATCACTCCCTGTCCTCAAGCTTACATGTAAGTTATAATATATTCACTTATAAGTAATAGGAAACTCAAAATGGCTTAAACGCAACATGGAACCTTGAAGATATGCCAAATGAAATAAGCCAGTCACGAAAAGACAAATACTGCATGATTCCACTTCCATGAGGTTCCCAGAATAGTCAGATTCAGAGACAGAAGTAGAATGGTGGTTGCCAGGGGTGGGGCAAATTGGGGGTTAGTGTTTAATGGGTATGGAGTTTGTTTTACAAGATGAAGAGTTCTAGAGACGAGTGCACAGCAGTGTAAATGTATTTAATACCACTGAACTGTACACTTTAAAATGATTAAAGTGGTAAATTTTATGTGTATTTCACAACACAAAAAATTACCAAAACAAATGGCTTAAACTGAATGGAAAACATATTTCATAACAACTCTGTAGGTAGAGTTCCTTCAGGGCTGGGTAAATGCATGGTTTCAGCAGTATCAAAAAGGGACCCAGATTATGTCCACCTGCCCACTCTGCCGTCCTCCAAACATCTGCTTCCTCCTCAGCCAATTCCCCTTGCAAGACAACATCCTAGAAGAGACCCTCTGCCCCTATGCCTCTTTAAGAGCAAGAAAGGCCTCCAAAATCACCTGTTACTCAACATCTCCACATGAATGTCTAATAGCCATTCCATCAGCAGCATCTTGGACCTCTCTTTTTATGTCACACCCTGCAACGATCAACATTCTTTTGACCCTGCCTTAAAACCATTTCCAGATTCTAGCTACTTTTTACCACATCTTACCTAGATTATCACAATACTGGTCTCCCTGTTTCTACCCTTGATTACTTATTCATTCATTGAAAAGAATATTTGAGTACATAATATGCGCCGGGTATTACTACCAATTCTACAGTGAATAGAACAGATAAAAATCTCTGACCTGGAACTTTTATTCTGTTCTCAGATATTTAAAAGTGATCAGTCTGATTGCTGTTTTAAGTTAATCTCTCTCTTTTGATCAAAATCCTTAGATTCACCTGCCCATGCTAATAGTCTCTATATGTTGCCGAAGATGAGGAAAAATCGGGTTTTAAGTTTGAAGTGCCTTTGCCTCTACTGACACTGTCATGTCACAGAGCATAGGTCAGTTTGCATGCTGATGGAGAAAGGGAGGTAGACTAGTCTTTCACAAGTAGGATTCTAGAAATGGAAGCACTGCATTGAATGGCTTCGGAGGCATCTGTATGATAGTGATCACCGACAGCAGTTTAACTACCAGCCTCTCTTCCTGCCTTATTTTGCTGAACTTTTTGGACACATTGAGCTCTCAAAACACATTGGAACATCTGTTAAATGCATGTGCCCCTTCACGCGTGTTTTTGAGATATTACATGCAGTAAAGTACATTTTAAGTGTACCACGTGATTACTTTTTTCATGTGTATGTTCCCATGTAACTAATTCAGATCAAGATTCATTTTTAGCAGCACTCCAAAAGACTCGCTTGTTCCCCCTTTCAGCCCATAGCGTCTTCCAAATGTAACCAATATTCTAACTTCTGTCACCACGAAATTAATTTTGCCTGTGTTTGCACTTTGTGTTGATGGCATCTTTTATATCCGGTTTCTTTCATGCAAAATTAGGTGTGTGACAGTTATCAATGTTGTAGATAGCTACAGTTTTTTTTCATTGCTGTATAATATACATCATGAAAATATCACAATTCTACTGCTGATATTTTGGTTCTGTCCTGTTTTGGATATTATGAATAGCATGTCATTCGTTCGATGTAAGCATTCGTTTCTCTTTTCAATCGGGAGTGTAATTGCTGGATCATAGGCTATGCTTATGGATACAGACTTTTCGGAGATAGTATAAATGGTGAAGTGTCGGTGCTCCTCTGAGGATTTCGAGATGTCCTCTTATATTCAATGGCTCTGAGCTGCTGTGTGACCCATTATTTGTTCATGTTTTTGTCTTCTCTCTGCTCTACCCCTAGCCACAATGTTGAATTCAAAGTATAATTGTGCAAGATGAGTATCAGTAATCCTTGGATTAGAAGGGAAATTCTCCAGTGTTCTTTCTGTTACCGCCATCCTATCAGCTTCGGTTTCATTTAATAGTTGAAAATTTTTGAAGGGAGTAGGAAACAAAACATGATTGGAAATCCTACTCCTTAATAGCAAATGTTTGGGCTAAAGCATTAGGCTAGAATTGAAAGAGCTAACAATTACTTGATTTCATGTACAATACTGGTCACTAGGAGTACAAAGTGATGAGCAAAGTGAACAGAGCTCACCCCAGGTATTGAGGCAGACCAACAACCATCACAGTCCACTGTGGGAGGCAAAGCACTGAAGAAAAACTGTTTTCTGTGTTTTCACTTACTTTACACAGTATTCCCTGAATACTACAAGACTGCTGACACAAGATGTGGTTTTCCACACATCATCCAATTCTGCAACACCAGCTGGGTGTCCTACAATTAAACTCAATTCCTACACTATCTCCCTGGAGACAGTGTCACACCTCCCAGGTTAAGAGCTCAGTCCCACAAGACGGCTACTTCAGATGCCAGTCGCAAGTCCGAGTTGTTAACCTGTGCTCTGACCACTGGGCTATACATTGGAAGTTCTACAACCCCCTCCTCAGGTTTAATTAATTTGCTAGAACAAAGGCCTGAAAGGTAAAGAACCAGACAAAAATTCACCAAGACCGGAACATGGAGTTTAAGGGGAGAGTAGTGGCACGAGATGAAGCTGGACATCTAAGTGGACACCATAACAGGAAGAGCTTTAAACAGTAACAGCCAGTGTTTCTGAGGAGTTGGCCTTTTCCAGACCCTGGGCTAATCACTTTTCATGGACTCATTTAATACTCAAGATCCTTAAAAACATAGGTCTGTCATTACAGATGATAAAATGAAGGTTCAGGGAAATTAAATAAGTGGCCCAGCCCTGGACCTATAAAATGACAAGTACAGGTCTTATCTAACTGATCAACAGCCTGTTCTCTTCACCACTCCTATAGATACTACCATATAAGCCATGCTTTTTCCTATGTGATTGTTTTAATTTGAGGCATCATTTAGTGTTTCTCAAACATAATACATAGTTCTTTTAAAGAAAAAGTTCACAGATCTTTAGGATTGACTTAAATCAGCTATATTCCTTCAGTGTATACAAACATAAAACTAGTATAAACTGGTGCTTCCATTGCTCATATATCAAAATAAATGTACCCATTAAGCAAACAAAACTATAAAACTAATAAAATGCGAGTTAGGTAGCATTAATTTAATGTGACTGGTGATATTGTGCTGCAGTTGTCACTCACGAGGCGTGAGTACGGCGTCGACGCTAAAGCACAGGCCCTGTTCGCTAAGCATACCTCTGCCACCAGCGGCTCTGCGGGGGGCGTGCCCCTGCACCTCTGCTCCCTTCCAACTCCCAGGAAAGCACGGTGCTGTCGGCCTGCCTTTGGAATGTGGACATCACACATTAAACCCAGCTGAAGTAGTGGTGCGTGGTGCCAGCAGGACTGTAAATGTGCAGGCTCTGAAATACAGTTTCTATATTTTAATGCATCTTGAATTCAAAATAATAGAAATGGTCCAAACTTATTAAAATGAGATTTGATCTAGAATGTAGTTTCATCTGTGAGAGTGGGAGAAGGAAGGACTATGGCTATGAAGGGAGCATTTGTTGGCTTTTGAGTTATCATACTTAGTAGTCTTTTCTTACTTTTGCATTTTTGCTTCTTCACAGGGGTTGGCACCAGAAATTACTACAGAAAGATTGGCTACAGATTACAAGGCCCGTACATGGTAAAGACGCTAAAATAACAGCCACACCAGTCTACCTTGATGCAGTATTGTCCCTGGCAGGAAATAGATTCCAGATGTCTTGACTGCTCAGCAGAGAGGCTGAGCAAAGCAAGTGGACCTACTCTGTTCCCCAGCACGAAGCTTCACCCTCATCCTGCAGCTGCAGAGACTGGAACCTGTTTTCAGAGCGGTGGCCGGGTGGCTGCTGTCATGCAGGGAGCCTCTGGCTCTCAGCGCTCCATGCCACCCTTTCCTGCGTGTTCTCAACAAGCCACTTCAGTTTTCAAGGCTTAAGTCGTGTACCCGGTTTCTAAATTCTGCATGCGGCCTGCAGGTGACCTACTTTGACTCAGACACAGTGACAAAAACAAATTAATCAACTCATTTAGACATCATGATTCATGAAGTAAAACTAGGTATTGTCATTGGAAGAGTAAACTTAGGAGTAGGTTATTTATATGCTGTAGGGACACAAAGTCAGGTTGGAACCTATGAAAACTGACAGACTTTGACTACATAACCATTCCAGCACAAGAAAACGAGCTTTTGTTTCAATGGAAACCATTCTGGTTCCTGGTGTTTATAACAGTGTGATAGGAGAGAGGAATTGAGGTTGTGTGTGTTTCAAGCTTGAAACCAGCCTTTTTCATTTGTGTGTCTACCGTCTACTGTGAGCCATTACAGACATCCTTAATTTCACATTTTTTATTGTCTGTACTTCCCCTACTCTTGAGAACTGTAAAGCTGTGGCTTCCCTTTTGTCTCTCCTGTACAGGCAGAGTGTGACATACTTGTGTCTTGGGTGGTGTGATCCTAAGTCAAGATTTCCTCCCACAGAAGCTGTTCCCTGCATTTTAATTCTTTAAGATAGATGTTGATTTGTTTTAAATAGAGAAAGATGAATTCAACTCATATGAAAGCAAAAAAAAAAAAAAAAAAAAAAAAGCAAAACAGGCCCAAATCTAAAAATGGGGGAAAGACTGGCTTTTTCAAAGGTATCTTATAGAACTGCCTCTTTGTAACGTCCAGGTAATCTAAGGAGACTCAGCCTGGAGAGGGTCAGTTCTGAAAGAGCATGGCTTAACTCTGCACCCCTCGCTTCTGTGGCATTTTACAAAGGTTTATTAAATGGAATTGATTCCCCTAAGAGTTTCAAGAAATAAAATCTTCAGCATACGAAGAAGAATCACGTAATGTTTTTTTCTCTCCCTGTAAACGCGGTGACATTTGCCATGAATTTACAGGTTTGGGTTTCCAATCTGTGACACTATTCATTTCCTCCTGGGTGCCGTTTGCCATTTCATTAAACTGCCACACGGCAAATGGCATTGGCTTTCTCATGGGCTCACTGTGGAACTAGAGAGGCTTTCCATGAGTGTAGTTTAGGGAATTTAGCTACTTCTCGATTATGCTTGTTTTCCCTTTAAAAATGAAACTATTAAACTAATAAAGCATATACCATAATGGCTCTTAGCGCACATAACTGGAGAGAGAATAGAGAGCGTGCTGGCCTCTCCCTGCAGTGTGACCTTGACTTAACACGAGCATCTCTAGGCCTCCATTTTCTCAGCTGTCGTATTTACCTAAATGGATCAAAATGTGTAAGGTACAGACAAGTCCTTTGTAAAATTACAAAGGCATTCACATGTGAGGTTTATTTTTAAATGTCAATTTAGAGAAGATTTTAAAACAAAATTGCCAAAGACTCGCCCATTACTAAGGGATAGTAGTCATTGTTTCATCTGAATTTTCATTTCAGGGCTCAGGAGAATTCCTACCTCTTTCCAGCTCATCCTCAGGCTTCCTTGGAGTCTCCTAGCCTTGTGCAAATATGCAGAACTTTTAAAGCTCTGCATGGGTAGATCTCCTGCAGCCTTTCTGCCACTAGAAGCTTCAGCTTCTCTCCTAACTGCTGAGGACTTTTTCTAGCATCGATGGCACTTGGTGCCTCCATGGCCTGGCCAGAGATATGTGCTCTCCAGGCCAACAGCTGCCTCATAAAGATCAGTCAGGTGTGATCTCAGGGCCTCGGCATGAAACCGTTAAAGCTGCAGCTTGTATTCGATCTGTACTGAACGACTTCTTAGCAACCACCGCAAACCCAAATACCTCTGCTTTTAGTTCACCTTGTTAAATCACCTAGAAGTTTAAAAAGATCGAGCCATATCGAAAACAGACCAAATCTATTTGAATAGAAAATGAGATTTAAAAAAATATATTAACCAGTGAAAGAGCCTGATAAAGCTGTTTCTCAAATGGGAGAATGAACGAACCACTTTTAAAGGAAAAAATTTCTACTAACTCAAAAGAATACTGAAATGTACAACTTAAAACCAAAGCCGGAATGTTCTCTGAAAACATCTTTCAAATTGCAAATTTTCATTTCCAAAGGTTTGTTTTTTTTAAGGTTAGCGTGTAATTGAAAACAAATTTTGTGAGGCATTCACAGACCCCTAAATTTATGAAAGAGCTCACAATCTGGGCTCCGAAAACCTGGGCTCCTCTATGAACTCTGAAGCTTCGGACGAGTCCCCTCACCTTGAGCTACTGTCTCCCATTGATAACGTGAGATAGATACCCCTCTCAGCAGGTGCAAGGATCAGATGTGGTCACATGTGAAAGACATTGCATAAACTATGATATTCTCTATAAACAGCTGTTACTCTAATGAAGTAGTTTCTTGACAGACGTGTGACTTGGGACAAGTAAACGCACTGCCTCTCAACAAGTTTCCTATCTATAAAATGGAGATGAAAAGAGTGCCTCCTTCATGCAATGATTGTGAGGAATGAATGAGCGTGTGTGTGTGAGGTTCTTAAAGCGGGGCCTGTGGAACATGAAACACTAGAAGTGGTACGAGCTGTTACTGATGTCTAACAAGTATGGTATTTGGCCCATTTTAACAAGAGTTTATCTGTTGGCAATAAAACTGATTTTTGCCAGAAGCCAATATCAGAAGAAGAGCATCTGGTGCTCTGAGGCCTTTTCTTCTCCCATCCTCTAGTTGGTCCTTCTTTTACATTCACGTAAATCTAGGGTTGCAGATCATCAGATCCATGCTTTGAAGGACAAGAGACTAGCTGAGACTCTGCAACAGCAAAAAGCATTTCGAAATATCCCGGTAAGTCTGAGGGCTTCCTGGAAAATTGTCCAGCATCAGTACGGACTGCAAATCCCATGTGTGCTGGTAGCTATGTCCACTCCGGGAGTCCCTCTGACGGGGGTGGGGAGGACAGGCGGTCTGACATTACTCTATGTTAGTTGTGTATGTCAGCAGCACGTTTGTTTCATTCTATGAAAGTTCCAAAAACTTAAGTTTACAGACTTGTTACAGAAGTTGGTTTTAACAGACACATAATCAAATACATGCCTGGAGAAAGCAGCACACCAGCTGCTTTTCTACATCCAAATGTGCAGCATTATCTCCCGTCTCTTCGCAGGCTGAGAACACTTGACCGCCTGGAAAACACCTCCGCGTGCTGAGTCTGTGCAGCAGGCCCCACATTCTCTAGGTACCCCTCACTGCAGGCCTAACGGTGAACACTAGTCTCCCCCTAGTGACAAATGAGGACGTGGGCCTTAAAGGCAGAGCCACCACGTCCAGTTCCAGTCAGTACCAGTCCTAAAATGTCTGTGGGTCACATACACTCATGAAAAGTGCCCCCAGAGCAGCCCAGCCAGCAGCCCTGGACTCGGCCACGAAACGGATTTCGGAATTCAACCTGAGTCAGTGACAGATTTCCTCATGCCTCTCTACCTCCCATTTTCTTTTTAAGGGGGAAAATGTTTTCCCTCTTTACACAGAAGCGGACCCCAACAGGTCGCGAGCCATGAGCCTGCTTTCATACTTCATCCCCACAACGAACAATCGGTGCGCAAAGTCATCGTCTCAGGTTTTACCATTGCAGACAGTGGAAGTGAACGATCTCACCAAGAGAAAATGCAAAGCAAAGAGAGTCTGCTCTTTTTATTTAAATAAAAATAGCTTTAGGGGTTCTAAAAATTATATATGCTCGTATGTATCGAAATAAATGAAATAAAACGAAAAAGCACAAGATAACCTGAAATCTTACTGTCAGAGGCAGCCATGCACTGCAGTGACTGTCCTTCCATCCACCTCCCCGAACACACACACGGTCAGGTTTGTATTAAACAGTCACACTGTGTGTTGCTTTGTAACCTTTTTTGCTTGACAAAATGTAATGTTAACATACGGATCGACATCATCCTTTTTAATGACTACCTAATATTCCATTGTCTACAGGTGCCACAATTTAAGTAGGTATTTCACATCACATTCTTTTTAGTCTCATCGTCACAATGGCTAGAATCACGTGTTAAGCATGGGGACGCACACATGATTGACTCCATACTGAAATTTGCTGCTTTAAATTTTTTGTCTATGAGCACTCACGCAGCCACAGCAGGCTTCCTCAGTGTCCCTTTAATTCTACTCCCAAGTCTCTCAGTCCTTCATTCATGACCCACCTTCCAGGAGGTGGGGGAGAAGTAAACCTGTCTGGCACTTGGCCTTTTTTATTCAGAAGACAGCAGCACATTTAATCGTGAACAAGTCCCATCAATACAAAATGCCAAGCTGCCGGTTTACTGAAAGGCGCTGGAGCGTGAACATGATTTTACTGAGGTTAGAGGTGACTGTACCTTATATTTTTCTCCCCTGAGAGAAGTTACTGCTTCAAGACAGATTACTTTGCCAGCTGAAGCCCTGCACAGAAGGTTACCCTCTTGTCTTAGGGACTGTTCTTGTCTGCAAGGTTAGCGAATGTGAGTGCCAGGAAGGTGACAGTAGCTGCTGTCCCGCCCAGGGCAGGTGGGGAAGGGCTCAGGACTCGGATCCCTCAAGAAAGAGCGGGCCCAGCAGTCAGCTTCCTGGGTTCGACGCTTGCTTCTGTCTCTGTCTAGCTTTGCAAGAACGAGGGTCTTAGACCACTGCACGCCTGGGGTGTTGGGGCAGCAGGCAAAGGATCTTACACATTTACCTGAAGAAAAGGAAAGGAACACTGGGGAAAAGGAGGAAAAAGGAAATGATACCTGTTGAGCAGACAGGCCTGGTCTTGCCCTCATGACAGTCCTGAGGTAGGAATTATAGTCACCATTTAAATGAGAAACCAAGGTTCGAAACAGTGAGGAAATTAACCAAGGCCACAAAGCTAGCCAGTGAAGAGCTGAGTACAAAGGCAACAAATTGACTTGCAAAGATTCAAGGACTCTAATACCTAGGAGCAGTAGTAGCTCTAGAATTTTTTAAAAAGGTTTCAGGCTAACAGTTGGGTCGGGAAAGGAGTATTTGAAGCTGCATTTGCCTAGTAGATACTGTTCGTCCTCCACCCCACCTGCCTTATCCTCTTCTTGGTACAACTGCCAATGAGCTCTTCTTTTGAAAACTACTTGATGAAATATGGCCAAGATATACATCCAAAGCACGTGAGAAGGGGGCAATATGGAAAGAAGGAACTAGCAGTAAGTAATCAATCTCTTTATATAGAGAACTGAAACTAAGTAACTGGAAGTTACTATTACAGAAAAGAATGAAAGCTTCTGAGTTAAAATAAAGGATTAAATACACATCTAGTTTTGCTCCAACCCAAAGCCCACACAAGACTAAAGGGGATTTTTCTTTTTTTTTAAATCTGCAAGAAGAAGAAGAACAAAAGACAAGATAAAAGTGATAAAATTATGGAAGCTATACAGCAAATGGACAGTAGTAACTCACTTAGCTCTTGAGACTGATCAGTGGAGAAGTTCACAGCCAATACAATTTATATCACAGAAACTTCAAAAGCCACAGGAACTGACAGCACCATATACTGGAGAGCAAGAGGCCAAAACAAGGAGGAATGATGAAAGTCGTCTGACAGCAGTTAGGTCCCTAGGTCCCCATATTCATTCCCTCCATTAAGCAGATGCTCTGCTTCCACCTCAGCAATAGCCTGGAGGACCTTTGGATGAGAGAACTCTAGACAAAGTTGAAGGTCAGGCTAATAGAACAGAACAAGATGATTAAGTGAACCCCTGCGTACCAAATAGTGAGTACTGAGACTTCACTTGTCTTTCCCAGTGCCATTTTTCAGAATGCTGGCAGCCAAACTACTTTGCAGGCCAGAAATTGAAAGGCTCTTTTGAAGAATCCAACCAGCCCTAGAGGAAAGACCTAAAGACACTGTCATAGAATTTCTCAAGAAACAACCCAGATGGCCACTCCACAGCAAAGTCAGTAAACTCTCCCTTGTTAGGAAATGAATGTTTGTGTCTCCCTAAAATTCATATATTGAATCCCCATCCCTCAGTGTGACTGTATTTGGAGGTAGGGCCTTTTTGAAGGTAAACTGAGGTCATAAGGGTGAAGCTTTGATCCAATAATATCCGTGTCCTTACAAGAAGAGACAGAAGAGGAGAGTGGCATCACCAAGGTGACGTAAGTCCCTCCTGACTTGGCTCCCCCTCACAAGAACAACCAACAACTATTCTTGTCCAACATGGACAAGACACCACTGAAAGAATCCTGGAACACAGAGATGAGGCAGAAGCGCCCCCTGAACCACATAGGCCAAGACAGATAGCATCTGAGGGTCAGGGAGTGCAGACCACAGTACACCCACCCCCTGGGACAATGAAGCACCACATTGAGAGGTCCCCTCTAAGTCTATGGTTCTTCTAGTGGGAAAAGAAAGCCCAGAGAGGACATCCAGCTCCCCCAGCATTGTGCGTCACTTTACGGGAGCACCCATTCTGGTCTTTCCCCACAGGGATTGTAGGGGAATCTATAGGACTTGAGCACTGGGAATCTGATTGTAATGGAGAAGCAGAGAGGGGCTTTCAACAAGCAGCACATGAATCGTGGCAAAACCGAGTTCCTACCTGCAGTGCCCAAATAGCCCCAACCATTGCAGCTGCTTTGCTCATCTGCAGAGCCAAGGGAGTGGCACAGTCTGACCAAGGAACTCAGTGGAATGCAGGTCTGCCTGATCCAGGTCCTCAAAGAGCTTTGCCAGCTCTGAAGCCTGGTCATCCTCACCCAAGCAGGGGAGCTGAGTCACAGCCTGTCTCATTGCTGAATATAGCTCCCAGCCCTGCCTGAACAGAAAGTCTAGCCAGAACATCTGGAAACTGTGCAGCCCAACAACACTCAAGCAGAGAGTATGACAAGCAGAGCTGATCATCTGCAGAGCAAAGCCAGTGGCACCATTTGGCCAGGGAACTTGGGGCGGGGGTCAGCTTGAGTCAAGTCCACAAAGAGTCTTGTTGGTCTTTGAGCCGCTTTTTCTATTCAGCCCTGGCAGGGGAACTAATTTATAGCTTAGCCCATTGCTGAATACAGCCTTCAGCCTACGCTACCAGGGAACCTAACCAGAGCACATGCAAAGCTGCATAGCCCATCCACTGTCACACTTATAGAGGCTCTTGAAAAGAGCACAGCTGGTGCTTTTCTCGTCTGAAGAGCAAACCCAGTGGCCCTGACTGGCCAAGGAATTCAGTGCACAGTCTTGCCTGATTCAGATCCCCACACAATAAACCCTGCACTCTCTAAGGCCTGTCCTGCTGTCTCACCAGGACAGAGAAGCTAATTCATAGTGCTGCCTACTAATGAGTATTGTATAAACTCTATAAACACAGAAAAGGCGTTTGACAACTGGGTAGTCCTCACCGTCAAATAAGCCTAACCAGAGAACCCAGGCAACCGCAGAGCTCATCCTACAGGCTTGCCTGAGCAAGAAACCAAGCCTGTAGCCCTAACTGTTCTCAGACCAAAAAAAAGAAAGAAAAAAAAAACTGTTAGATATAATCAATAAATTCAATAAAGTTTCAGAATACAAAATTAACATACAAAAATCAGTAGCATTTCTATACAGCAGGTCCTCAAATAATGTCATTTCATTCACCATTGTTTTGTTATAATATTGATGAGACGCTGTAGGAATTTAACTCGTTTATATAAATTAGCCTATGATAAAATTGGTTTCATTAAATATCGTTTCACTTAAAGTCACAGAACCTACTAATGACGTTAATTGAGGACTTACTTTACATTAACACTGAATTATCTGAAAATAAAGAAAACCATCCTTTTTACAATGGCATCAAAAACAATAAAATACTTAATAGATTTAGCCAGAAAGGTGAAAGATTTCTACACTGAAAACTATAAGACATTAATGAAAGAAATTGAAGAGACTCAAATAAATAGAAAAGTATTCATGGATTGGAAGAATTAATATTATTTAAATATCTATACTACCCAAAACTATCTATAGATTCACTGCAATTTTTATCAAGATTACAATGACATATTTTTTTATACAGAAGTAGAAAAAACAATTTTAAAATTTATATGGAACTGCAAAAGACCTCAAACAGCCAAAGCAGTCCTGTGAGAACAAAGTGGGAGGCATCACATTTCCTAATTTCAAAGCAATAGTAATCTAAACAGATGCTACTGGCATAAAAACAGATACAAAAAAATATAAAACAGAATAGAGAGCCCAGGAAAAAAAAAAAACTCATGCATATACAGTCAAGTAATATTAACAAAGGTGTCAAGAATACTCAATGGAAAAAAGACAATCTCTTCAATAAATATTGCTAGGAAAATTCATATTCATGTATAAAAGACTGAAACTAGACTTCTATACAATGGTGTATTATTTGGCCATAAAAAGAAGGAAAATTTACCATTTGTAATAATACGGATGGGCCTGGAGGGCATTATTCTATGTGAAATAAGTCAGACAGAAAGATAAATACTGTATGATCTCACTTATATGTGGAATCTTAAAACGAGAGAGGGAGAGGGGAGAGGCGGAGAGGGAGAGAGGGGAAGACGGGTAGAGAGGGAGAGATGGGGGAGAGGTGGGAGAGGCAGAGAGGGGAAGGAGGGGGGAGGGGGAAGGAGAGGAAGAGGGAGAGAGCGGGAGACACAGAGAAAGAGGAGGGAGAGAGAGAAAGAGGAGGAGAAATCAAACTCTGTAAGAAGAGAGATCAGATTCCAGGGTTACCAGAGGCGGGGGGGGTAGCGAGAAGGGGCGTAAGATGACAGTGGTCCCAAGGACAAACTCCCAGCTGCAAAATAAGTGCTAGGGATGTACCGTGCAACATGACAGCTATAACTAACGCTGCTATGTGTTATATATAAGTTCTTAAGAGAGCAGATCCTAAGAGTTGTCACTACAAAGAAAAAAAAAAAATTTTTTTTTCTTTTCGTATCCGTATGAGATGATGGATATCATTTCACAATACATGGAAGTCAAAGCATGCTGTGCACCTTAAACTTACAGTGCTGTATGTCAATCATATCTCAATAAAACTGGAAAAAATAGAGACAACAGAGGACACATGCTCGCTCTCTCCACCACGTCAAGGACACAGCGAGAAGGCAGCCATCTTCAAGCCGGAAAAAGAGTCCTCATCAGGAACCAGGCCTGCCAGCACCTTGACCTTAGCCTTCCCAACCTCTAGAACTGTGAGAAAATAAATCCCGGTTGTCTAAGCCTCCAGTCTGTGGCACTTTGTTATGGCCGCCCCTGCAAACTAATACACCCACTGTCCACCCACAGCTTCCTATCAGCTTTTTCATCCTCTAATCATGAGAAGACAGCCAAGGATTATTAGATTTCTGAGGAAAAGATTTATCATAGAAGACAGAAACCAAACAGGAGAAAGCGACTTGGAGAAAACAGATACATTGAGGAAAAAATTCCAAAAATCAGTAATAGCCTCAAAGAGATATGAGATATCACATCAATGAAATAACAAGATTCTATATATATATTATATATATATATATATTATATATATAATATATATTTATATATATATAATTTTTTTTCATTCGCAAAGCTAAACACTAATAAAAACTCAGAGCTAAGATGAAAAACTCAGAAGTTTGGAAAACCAATCCATCC